>NW_027189682.1:102500-110610 GCF_040958095.1 Procambarus clarkii
AACGCAACTGGTAACTACAGGGCGCCTTAATCCGCTTGACCATCACGGCCGTCAAAAGGAAGTGATAGCCGAGGCTATTTGAGCCACTTCCCCGACGGCAACTCGGATGGTAATCTTGGGCATAGCATTTCATTCACCAAATCACCTCATTCTTTGGGGCACACGTGAGGAACACAAATGCGAACAAGCCTGAATGGTCCCCAGGACTATATGCGAATGAAAACTCACACCCCAGAAGTGACTCGAACCCATACTCCCAGAAGCAACGCAACTGGTAACTACAGGGCGCCTTAATCCGCTTGACCATCACGGCCGTCAAAAGGAAGTGATAGCCGAGGCTATTTGAGCCACTTCCCCGACGGCAACTCGGATGGTAATCTTGGGCATAGCATTTCACCAAATCACCTCATTCTTTGGGGCACACGTGAGGAACACAAATGCGAACAAGCTTGAATGGTCCCCAGGACTATATGCGAATGAAAACTCACACCCCAGAAGTGACTCGAACCCATACTCCCAGAAGCAACTCCCCGACGAGTTGCCGTCGGGGAAGTGGCTCAAATAGCCTCGGCTATCACTTCCTTTTGACGGCCGTGATGGTCAAGCGGATTAAGGCGCCCTGTAGTTACCAGTTGCGTTGCTTCTGGGAGTATGGGTTCGAGTCACTTCTGGGGTGTGAGTTTTCATTCGCATATAGTCCTGGGGACCATTCAGGCTTGTTCGCATTTGTGTTCCTCACGTGTGCCCCAAAGAATGAGGTGATTTGGTGAAATGCTATGCCCAAGATTACCATCCGAGTTGCCGTCGGGGAAGTGGCTCAAATAGCCTCGGCTATCACTTCCTTTTGACGGCCGTGATGGTCAAGCGGATTAAGGCGCCCTGTAGTTACCAGTTGCGTTGCTTCTGGGAGTATGGGTTCGAGTCACTTCTGGGGTGTGAGTTTTCATTCGCATATAGTCCTGGGGACCATTCAGGCTTGTTCGCATTTGTGTTCCTCACGTGTGCCCCAAAGAATGAGGTGATTTGGTGAAATGCTATGCCCAAGATTACCATCCGAGTTGCCGTCGGGGAAGTGGCTCAAATAGCCTCGGCAATCACTTCCTTTTGACGGCCGTGATGGTCAAGCGGATTAAGGCGCCCTGTAGTTACCAGTTGCGTTGCTTCTGGGAGTATGGGTTCGAGTCACTTCTGGGGTGTGAGTTTTCATTCGCATATAGTCCTGGGGACCATTCAGGCTTGTTCGCATTTGTGTTCCTCACGTGTGCCCCAAAGAATGAGGTGATTTGGTGAAATGCTATGCCCAAGATTACCATCCGAGTTGCCGTCGGGGAAGTGGCTCAAATAGCCTCGGCTATCACTTCCTTTTGACGGCCGTGATGGTCAAGCGGATTAAGGCGCCCTGTAGTTACCAGTTGCGTTGCTTCTGGGAGTATGGGTTCGAGTCACTTCTGGGGTGTGAGTTTTCATTCGCATATAGTCCTGGGGACCATTCAGGCTTGTTCGCATTTGTGTTCCTCACGTGTGCCCCAAAGAATGAGGTGATTTGGTGAAATGCTATGCCCAAGATTACCATCCGAGTTGCCGTCGGGGAAGTGGCTCAAATAGCCTCGGCTATCACTTCCTTTTGACGGCCGTGATGGTCAAGCGGATTAAGGCGCCCTGTAGTTACCAGTTGCGTTGCTTCTGGGAGTATGGGTTCGAGTCACTTCTGGGGTGTGAGTTTTCATTCGCATATAGTCCTGGGGACCATTCAGGCTTGTTCGCATTTGTGTTCCTCACGTGTGCCCCAAAGAATGAGGTGATTTGGTGAAATGCTATGCCCAAGATTACCATCCGAGTTGCCGTCGGGGAAGTGGCTCAAATAGCCTCGGCTATCACTTCCTTTTGACGGCCGTGATGGTCAAGCGGATTAAGGCGCCCTGTAGTTACCAGTTGCGTTGCTTCTGGGAGTATGGGTTCGAGTCACTTCTGGGATATTATTTATATATATATTATTTATATATATATATTATTTATATATAAATATATTATTTATATATAAATATATTATTTATATATAAATATATATATATAAATATAATATATATACTATTACACTACATTCTTATGTATTACACTAATATATATATATATATATATATATATATATATATATATATATATATATATATATATATTATATAAATTATTTATTATATATTATATATATAATTATATAGGTCATATGTTTTTGTATTTTTGCTGATTTGTTAGTAAATAATAAAAGAAATATAAATTATTTGATTTTTTTACCCTTAAATTGGTTTTAATATTTAAATTGAAAACACTAATATAATATAAAAAAATATAAGAAAAATAATAATAAATTATAAAATAAAATATAATAAAAATAATATAATATAATATAAAATATAATTTAATTTCAAGAAATTTAACTTTAAACACAAAGATGTGAAAAGGGTTCAGATAAGGCTCAAACCTTTCACAAGAGATTCATATTGGTGTATGAATGGATTATGAATGACTCATGTTAGGAGTGTAAGTTGCCACAACATCTCAAATTAGTGTTAGATACATATGTCTTGGTTATAAGTTTTGGAAACCTATTTAAGTCCACACACAATATCGTATCTGATACGATAAAACAAACGTTTCCAATACTTTCAAATACTTTCCAGATATGTTGTGGCAACCTAAAATTGTTTGCTGGGTTATTGTCTCCCATGTGGGGGGGGGGGGGCAACGTTCACTCCACTCTCTCTCGTCTCCCCCTGTAACGGTTTTAGGCCAAGTAACTCACATCCTACTTCACAGAAACAGGAAAATCTCTGTAATTCTCTCTACAGAGCAATCACAGACTTCTAGCTACTCTCAAGTGATAGTTCTTGACATAAGCTTTCATTCAACACCCAACAAGCATATGTTAATTTGAAAGCTTCAGTTTCTAGAGTGTCTAGCCTACTCTAGAACCTAGGAAAACTAGCTGAGGGATCTAGATCCCCCACACAACCTCCCACCAAAGAATATATTTTCCTGCAAGGAAAATACATTCAAAACACCAGCTAGTTTTTCTGCACACACCTGCCCAACAGGTGTACTAGCTAAACAAGTGTGGAGTGTGAAACTCTGTTTCCTATACATCCTGGCCTGAGGGTCTCTGTGCACTACCACAGGATCACCCTGGTGGTGCTGCCCGACCTTGGAGTGGCAACATGTTCGGCTCCAGCTCTGGTCCTGGCCGGTTCAACACCTCGCAACCATTTCCATCACTGGACCTCCCATTTCCATCCTCGGTCTGTGTCATACTGGACACATGAGCAACACATTGGTGTGGCCTTACTGGTGAAGCACTTCTACACTCCCCTCAGCCTACAAAAGAATTACTGTCAGTCCTCCACCTGACCTAGCAACAAGTTGACACGATCACTCTCACTGTCCAACTGCCCAACACCAGCCGGTCTTGCTCTACCGACTGAACTATCTGGGAAAAAA
The DNA here is from genome assembly GCF_040958095.1 of Procambarus clarkii. Lineage (NCBI taxonomy): Eukaryota > Metazoa > Arthropoda > Malacostraca > Decapoda > Cambaridae > Procambarus > Procambarus clarkii. The sequence goes on from NW_027189682.1 coordinate 105,993, forward strand.
CCCTCTTCTACAAGTACCTATGCTCCCCTACTGAGCCTGGGGTCCCTCCCTTGCTTCTCATAGGTCCCACTACTCTAACAAGGACTCAAGCGAAACTTTTGACATTTGTCAAACTCTCTTGTCTATTTCTCCCCTGGACCTAACTTGGAATGTGATCAGCATTCCCTCTGCAGATCTACTATATCCCTTTACCAAGGCAATCCTTAAAGAACAAAATCATTATGCTGCTGGGGATCTGAACCATGGAAAATCACCAGCCCAAAATGACCCTTGCCATCTTGCATTGGCAGCCTTTCTTCAAAAGGCGATCGATGTATGCATCCATCGAATCGTCTTTCTCAGAACTGCCAAGCTAGGCATCTTTACCTTCATACCTTGTGGCCGGGTTAAGTGCACTAGGGTGGGTTTGTCTTCCCTTCCCTGTGTGAGATTGCCTCCTTGCAATCTGCACTTGAGCCAGCACTGACTTGCTGCGCTCTCACCTTCCGGCTCGAACTCGGCCCTGCTGTCACCTCTGCAAACGGGAGCCTCTGCTCAACCTCTCTAGTGACTACCATGAATTCTTCCTGGGGTTGTACAGTCCCCACTCTGGCAAGAAATTCCATCACCTGTCTAACTACAGATGAATTACTCCCCTTCTCTAAAGAAGTCTACTCGGATCCTACTCTGGTGGCGCGACCTCCCACTAAGATCCTATTGTGTAATAACAACTACACTCCTATGACACCCTTGACAACTACAGTGTCGTCCAATAAGACCTCTCACACTTGAGGTCACTTCTAGAAGCTTCTTCTACCCGCAGGTAGGTGGTGTCTTGCACCTCAGGCAGATCCTGAGTGCACTCTTGCAACCCCTGTTGCATGCTGGCTTAGTGTCCACGACACCTGCTGCTGAGCTGACACCCCTCACCAATGAGTGTGTCAATGTCCACTAGCTAGCAGCCACAAAGAGCCAGACAGATTTCCCCATATCTACCATGAAATACCTCTTACATACTGTGTGTGTGTGGCGTGTGTACCTACGTGTGACAACCGTGCACAAAACATACCTCCAACAATACTGTTCCTCAATATTCTGCAACGATATCTTATGTTACTTTAAAAATCAATAAGACTACTCTTCATGGGCTCGAACCCAAGTTGCATAGCCCCACGTTGGGCGCCAGCTGTGAGATTTTTCTCTACGCCTACCTCCCTTAAGAGGTGGACTACAAGTTTAAAGTCTGCTCAAGGCAGGTAAGCATGAGTCCAGTAGAAAAAGGAAAAGCGGGAGCAAACCACCAGGCCTCCACCACCAAGGGTGAAAACCTGTCCACAATAGGCCGCTGGCTCCTCCTAGTTAAACAGGACGTTAAAACTAATAAAGGGTAACCGACGGGTTCACACAATCAAATATTTATATTTGAAGTGGCGCTATGAATTGGAATTCGAATTCCCAAGAACAGCCGCCTTATCAAGATCACATCAACATTTAATAATATGCAGAAATATGGTGGAATAATATGGTTGAAGGGTTGACATCAAAGACTGTTTTCTATAACATAACAATTTATTAATAACAAGAGACTAACTACTACATTACCGAGTTTACATTACGTTAATGTCAATCCAGTGGCACGATAACAAACAGCTAAATAGCAACCCTTGCTGTGAGGCTGCATACTGAACTAACCTGAACACAGGTGTGCCCACTGATGACGCAATATTGCAAATCCAGGAAAAATATCACAGACTAAGTTACACCACAGCGAATGGTTACATTATTGTACATCAAGTGGCATTTGCAACACAGCTATTCAACAGCCCCTCGAGAAGTGACAGCAGGCTCCATCTTGCTGACACTTCGGGCTGACAACATGAACTAACTGAACAAATGAAGGATCCACTGAAACAAAGACACAAGCAGGCAATCAATAGTGTCACGGTTTCCCCTGACAGCTACTATAATCACAAACTTAGGGGTCCTCCCGCCCCCCAGGAGAGACCCACGTAACTAGGCGGAAGTCTAACAGTGACTCCCCCCTATCACAACCCAGTGTGAACACTCTTTGCAACTCCCACTAAGAAGTTGCCCTATTGTAACCCGATACACAGACAGGCAAGGCGGGATTCTGGGACACAGCTCCACAGATCTCTAGATGACTCTACTCTCGTCATCAGACGACAACCAAAAGAAATTGCCTGAAGTGATTAATTACGTTAATTGACTGATCGCAGCAGTCAGCAACAAAGTACTACGGTAATCACAAACAATGTTCAAATACTCCGTGTAAACAACAACATCAACACCTGGTGAATTAACTAAGTGGCGATTACTAATTATCTTTAATTAGCTACGAGTGCTTAATCACTCTGTCAGAGACAGAGCTGATCAGTCCAACGAATTACGGAAGCTTAATTACAGCGCAATTGACTCCTATCACTGCAGACCGTCAACCCCTTACGTTAATTACTCAATTAACGACAGCTCGTTAAATCGTTAACACTACGTTAGTCTTCACTTGACGATCCCTCCACTGCGTGAATTTCACTGTGACTGTTGCTTTTACACGTCCCTACTTTAATCTTTAACACTTGTCTCTCTCTTGTTAACAATAACTCAACATATTACACCACACTTGACTCCTTGCAAGTATTCAGTGAGTAATTCTCAATTAAGGTCAAACGGACCACTAATTACATCCCCATTGAGTTACGTTAACTAAGCCTACCCTAACTTGGTAGCTTCTCCACAGTCTGTGTCAAAAAATTACGAGTGAGTGTTAATTACCCTAATTAACCCACTAATTACTAAGCCATTAATTAACTGTCACCAGGACCGATAATTAATCATCCATAAATACGTCTCACTCCGCACTGCCTAAGCAGGTCTCATCAAACACTGTGAATTCACGGGAAAGGAGTTAATTACCCTAATTAACAAGATGTGCCAATAATCCACTGTCCTCAGACAGGATATGGTTAATACAGCGATTTATGCTAGCTCCATGACCTCGCTTTACCGAGTCACTGGAGCTCTCCAATGCTAATTACTCCACTAATTAACATGAGCCACTAATTGCTATACCCCTGAAAGGTAATTAGTCTCGAGCATATTACGTTAACACAAATACTGACAGACTCTGACAGAACCTCTCCCACTACGTGACTTCATGATGAGAAGGCTAATTACATAATTAGCTAGAGTGGTCAATTAATTGTCACATGGACAATTAATTGCTCCCGAGACGTATCTCATTCTCGCTTAACACTGTTTCTCTTATAACAGCCCTCACTCACTCCACAATACTAAGTGTGCACCCCTTATCCAGTAAATTACCCCTTAATTAACTCACTGAATCCTTAAGTCCTCAACATAACTTAAAGAAACAAAGTAACCCCAGCGTTACATAGGTCACACTATAATGGCATGCAACATCATATCAGCACTGCCCACATATGGTTGCAGCTACTGCGACTCGCTAATTACTGTGCCCACACAATAAAACACACGGTTGTGCAACACACACAAGTGTACTAATATTACTGCCCCTCTCCCTCTTTTACTTCTTGCACCTGATTGCAAAGGAATACTGTGAACACACACATACCTCAGCCAGGCAATTAACCCATCAATTGCCTGCTCACATTAAGTACTGAGAATTCCCCTGAATAATCCTAGAGGTCCCTTAAACCCTCAACACAGTTCCTGGGGCAATAATATTGTATTAACTGATAACAACACTGCACAAACCTGCAACATAATGATGCCGTCAGCATGTCTCCCATGCTAATGACAACATTAGGCAATCAGTCAGCAATCACCTCTACTGACTTACCACACAACACCGTACATAGACATGCAAATGAACACATAAAAATGGCATTCACATAATCAATGAAAAATTATATCACCAAATAGTCTACCTCTAATGATTATAATTTTACGGTACTCTATGGCATTAATCCAGCCTGAACGATTATATAGAATCGACAGGCTGGATCACTTATATGGTAAATCTCTATACTGACTGGTTACATCCTCTTGTCAGTCTACTAACATACTAACATACAGCGTGGTCCCGTGTATAATCTCTATCTCCAGGTACCGCCCCTATCCGACACCTGGGTTCCACTGACAGCTGCCCCTCAGCTGTTTTCCTAGCCTGGCGAGGCTCTGAGATAACTCTTACCGGGAATGTCCACCGGTACTCATCACACTGTAATAGTACTCCTTTCTACTTTCCCTTATTTTTCCTCATTACCAAAGTTACTACCACACTAGCTGACACACTTAGCTGCTTGCTCCTCATGCGTCGACAAGATGTGGCCCTAGGCTGTCCCGGGAAAGTGGCCAAGGCATGTGGCCACAGCGCCCCTCCCGAGCTGAGAGAGGGGGGTTGGGTGGCCTCGGGTAGGTGGCCTGGGTGGCTTGAGTGGCGCATGACGTCATACCACCCCACTGGCCGGGCTGGCGGGCAGGGTGGTGGATGCCCTCCACCCGCGGGCGGGCGCGCACATGGGTGCCGCCCACAGGAGTACCCACGCGGCTGAGCCTGCCTTGCTCTATCCTGTGGTGACCATGGCCGGCGGCGTCCCCCTTACTGATGCAGCCTGGCGGAATGCAAAGTCCAACATGG
>NW_027189683.1:0-110509 GCF_040958095.1 Procambarus clarkii
GGCTGAAACGTCGATATATGCAATAAAAACCGAACTTCTCCCCTTTTCATTATCTTACTCAGTATTTTAACGAGAAACAAATAGATGATTGAAAATGAAGTATTTAATAACATCTAATCAATCAGGTTATCATCTAATCAATTATGTGTTTGCATCATTTTTATCGTATATATATGAATTAATACCAATAGACTGAAAATTCACAAAAACGTGGAAAACGGCAAAATATTGCCTAATTCGATGATATTTTGTTTAAATCACATCATAGAAAAGGGGATGATAAACGTCAAAATATTGCTAAATTCGATGATTTTTTGTACGAAACAAAATGCAAGAAAACTTGCTTAAAATGCAATATTATGCGAACTTCTGAGATTTAAAGGCCAAATCACATATCGTAATACTACATGAAATAGTATCGAAATATTGGTAAAAATGAATATATTTACGTAATATCAAACTACATGATTAACGTGTAAAAAAGTCACTATTTTACCATATTTGAGGATTTTAACTTCAAATCATTGAGCGAGGTTTCGTATTATTTAGATCCAAGAAAAGACATATGACAATGTTGTTTCCAATACAAATGATAAAAAAACAATGTATTTTCATTAGAATTAACTAAAATGTTCTTGATTTTTAGTTTATATTACGGAGGGAAGATGCACACGTAAAACCGCTCTAATCCGGCTGAAACGTCGATATATGCAATAAAAACCGAACTTCTCCCCTTTTCAATATCTTCCTCAGTATTTTAACGAGAAACAAATAGATGATTGAAAATGAAGTATTTAAGGTTATCATCTAATCAATTATGTGTTTGCATCATTTTTATCGTATATATATGAATTAATACCCATAGACTGAAAATTCACAAAAACGTGGAAAACGGCAAAATATTGCCTAATTCGATGATATTTTGTTTAAATCACATCAAAGAAAAGGGGATGATAAACGTCAAAATATTGCTAAATTCGATGATTTTTCGTACGAAACAAAATGCAAGAAAACTTGCTTAAATTGCAATATTATGCGAAATTCTGAGATTTGAAGGCCAAATCACGTATCGTGATACTACATGAAATAGTATCGAAATATTGGTAAAAATGAATATATTTACGTAATATTAAACTACATGATTAACGTGAAAAAGTCACTATTTTACCAAATTTGAGGATTTCAACTTCAAATCATTAAGCGAGGTTTCGTATTATTTAGATCCAAGAAAAGACATATGACAATGTTGTTTCCAATACAAATGATAAAAAAACAATGTGTTTTCATTAGAATTGACTAAAATGTTCTTGATTTTCCGTTTATATTACTGAGGGAAGATGTACACGTAAATCCGCTCTAATCCGGCTGAAACGTCGATATATGCAATAAAAACCGAACTTCTCCCCTTTTCAATATCTTACTCAGTATTTTAACGAGAAACAAATAGATGATTGAAAATGAAGTATTTAAGGTTATCATCTAATCAATTATGTGTTTGCATCATTTTTATCGTATATATATGAATTAATACCAATAGACTGAAAATTCACAAAAACGTGGAAAAGGCAAAATATTGCCTAATTCGATGATATTTTGTTTAAATCACATAAAGGAAAAGGGGATGATAAACGTCAAAATATTGCTAAATTCGATGATTTTTCGTACGAAACAAAATGCAAGAAAACTTGCTTAAAATGCAATATTATGCGAAATTCTGAGATTTGAAGGCCAAATCACATATCGTAATACTACATGAAATAGTATCAGAATATTGGTAAAAATGAATATATTTACGTAATATCAAACTACATGATTAACGTGTAAAAAAGTCACTATTTTACCAAATTTGAGGATTTCAACTTCAAATCATTAAGCGAGGTTTCGTATTATTTAGATCCAAGAAAAGACATATGACAATGTTGTTTCCAATACAAATGATAAAAAAACAATGTGTTTTCATTAGAATTGACTAAAATGTTCTTGATTTTCCGTTTATATTACTGAGGGAAGATGTACACGTAAATCCGCTCTAATCCGGCTGAAACGTCGATATATGCAATAAAAACCGAACTTCTCCCCTTTTCAATATCTTACTCAGTATTTTAACGAGAAACAAATAGATGATTGAAAATGAAGTATTTAAGGTTATCATCTAATCAATTATGTGTTTGCATCATTTTTATCGTATATATATGAATTAATACCAATAGACTGAAAATTCACAAAAACGTGGAAAAGGCAAAATATTGCCTAATTCGATGATATTTTGTTTAAATCACATAAAGGAAAAGGGGATGATAAACGTCAAAATATTGCTAAATTCGATGATTTTTCGTACGAAACAAAATGCAAGAAAACTTGCTTAAAATGCAATATTATGCGAAATTCTGAGATTTGAAGGCCAAATCACATATCGTAATACTACATGAAATAGTATCAGAATATTGGTAAAAATGAATATATTTACGTAATATCAAACTACATGATTAACGTGTAAAAAAGTCACTATTTTACCAATTTTGAGGATTTAAACTTCAAATCATTGAGCGAGGTTTCGTATTATTTAGATCCAAGAAAAGACATATGACAATGTTGCTTCCAATACAAATGATAAAAAAACAATGTGTTTTCATTAGAATTGACTAAAATGTTCCTGATTTTCCGTTTATATTACTGAGGGAAGATGTACACGTAAAACCGCTCTAATCCGGTTGAAACGTCGATATATGCAATAAAAACCGAACTTCTCCCCTTTTCATTATCTTACTCAGTATTTTAACGAGAAACAAATAGATGATTGAAAATGAAGTATTTAATAACATCTAATCAATCAGGTTATCATCTAATCAATTATGTGTTTGCATCATTTTTATCGTATATATATGAATTAATACCAATAGACTGAAAATTCACAAAAACGTGGAAAACGGCAAAATATTGCCTAATTCGATGATATTTTGTTTAAATCACATCATAGAAAAGGGGATGATAAACGTCAAAATATTGCTAAATTCGATGATTTTTTGTTCGAAACAAAATGCAAGAAAACTTGCTTAAAATGCAATATTATGCGAACTTCTGAGATTTAAAGGCCAAATCACATATCGTAATACTACATGAAATAGTATCGAAATATTGGTAAAAATGAATATATTTACGTAATATCAAACTACATGATTAACGTGTAAAAAAGTCACTATTTTACCATATTTGAGGATTTTAACTTCAAATCATTGAGCGAGGTTTCGTATTATTTAGATCCAAGAAAGGACATATGACAATGTTGTTTCCAATACAAATGATAAAAAAACAATGTATTTTCATTAGAATTAACTAAAATGTTCTTGATTTTTAGTTTATATTACGGAGGGAAGATGCACACGTAAAACCGCTCTAATCCGGCTGAAACGTCGATATATGCAATAAAAACCGAACTTCTCCCCCTTTCAATATCTTACTCAGTATTTTAACGAGAAACAAATAGATGATTGAAAATGAAGTATTTAAGGTTATCATCTAATCAATTATGTGTTTGCATCATTTTTATCGTATATATAATGAATTAATACCCATAGACTGAAAATTCACAAAAACGTGGAAAAACGGCAAAATATTGCCTAATTCGATGATATTTTGTTTAAATCACATAAAGGAGAAGGGGATGATAAACGTCAAAATATTGCTAAATTCGATGATTTTTCGTACGAAACAAAATGCATGAAAACTTGCTTAAAATGCAATATTATGCGAAATTCTGAGATTTGAAGGCCAAATCACATATCGTAATACTACATGAAATAGTATCGAAATATTGGTAAAAATGAATATATTTACGTAATATCAAACTACATGATTAACGTGAAAAAGTCACTATTTTACCAAATTTGAGGATTTTAACTTCAAATCATTGAGCGTGGTTTCGTATTATTTAGATCCAAGAAAAGACATATGACAATGTTGTTTCCAATACAAATGATAAAAAAACAATGTGTTTTCATTAGAATTGACTAAAATGTTCTTGATTTTCCGTTTATATTACTGAGGGAAGATGTACACGTAAAACCGCTCTAATCCGGCTGAAACGTCGATATATGCAATAAAAACCGAACTTCTCCCCTTTTCATTATCTTACTCAGTATTTTAACGAGAAACAAATAGATGATTGAAAATGAAGTATTTAATAACATCTAATCAATCAGGTTATCATCTAATCAATTATGTGTTTGCATCATTTTTATCGTATATATATGAATTAATACCAATAGACTGAAAATTCACAAAAACGTGGAAAACGGCAAAATATTGCCTAATTCGATGATATTTTGTTTAAATCACATCATAGAAAAGGGGATGATAAACGTCAAAATATTGCTAAATTCGATGATTTTTTGTTCGAAACAAAATGCAAGAAAACTTGCTTAAAATGCAATATTATGCGAACTTCTGAGATTTAAAGGCCAAATCACATATCGTAATACTACATGAAATAGTATCGAAATATTGGTAAAAATGAATATATTTACGTAATATCAAACTACATGATTAACGTGTAAAAAAGTCACTATTTTACCATATTTGAGGATTTTAACTTCAAATCATTGAGCGAGGTTTCGTATTATTTAGATCCAAGAAAGGACATATGACAATGTTGTTTCCAATACAAATGATAAAAAAACAATGTATTTTCATTAGAATTAACTAAAATGTTCTTGATTTTTAGTTTATATTACGGAGGGAAGATGCACACGTAAAACCGCTCTAATCCGGCTGAAACGTCGATATATGCAATAAAAACCGAACTTCTCCCCCTTTCAATATCTTACTCAGTATTTTAACGAGAAACAAATAGATGATTGAAAATGAAGTATTTAAGGTTATCATCTAATCAATTATGTGTTTGCATCATTTTTATCGTATATATAATGAATTAATACCCATAGACTGAAAATTCACAAAAACGTGGAAAAACGGCAAAATATTGCCTAATTCGATGATATTTTGTTTAAATCACATAAAGGAGAAGGGGATGATAAACGTCAAAATATTGCTAAATTCGATGATTTTTCGTACGAAACAAAATGCATGAAAACTTGCTTAAAATGCAATATTATGCGAAATTCTGAGATTTGAAGGCCAAATCACATATCGTAATACTACATGAAATAGTATCGAAATATTGGTAAAAATGAATATATTTACGTAATATCAAACTACATGATTAACGTGAAAAAGTCACTATTTTACCAAATTTGAGGATTTTAACTTCAAATCATTGAGCGTGGTTTCGTATTATTTAGATCCAAGAAAAGACATATGACAATGTTGTTTCCAATACAAATGATAAAAAAACAATGTGTTTTCATTAGAATTGACTAAAATGTTCTTGATTTTCCGTTTATATTACTGAGGGAAGATGTACACGTAAAACCGCTCTAATCCGGCTGAAACGTCGATATATGCAATAAAAACCGAACTTCTCCCCTTTTCATTATCTTACTCAGTATTTTAACGAGAAACAAATAGATGATTGAAAATGAAGTATTTAATAACATCTAATCAATCAGGTTATCATCTAATCAATTATGTGTTTGCATCATTTTTATCGTATATATATGAATTAATACCAATAGACTGAAAATTCACAAAAACGTGGAAAACGGCAAAATATTGCCTAATTCGATGATATTTTGTTTAAATCACATCATAGAAAAGGGGATGATAAACGTCAAAATATTGCTAAATTCGATTATTTTTTGTACGAAACAAAATGCAAGAAAACTTGCTTAAAATGCAATATTATGCGAACTTCTGAGATTTAAAGGCCAAATCACATATCGTAATACTACATGAAATAGTATCGAAATATTGGTAAAAATGAATATATTTACGTAATATCAAACTACATGATTAACATGAAAACGTCACTATTTTACCAAATTTGAGGATTTTAACTTCAAATCATTGAGCGAGGTTTCGTATTATTTAGATCCAAGAAAAGACATATGACAATGTTGTTTCCAATACAAATGATAAAAAAAAACGTGTTTTATGTGTTTTCATTAGAATTAACTAAAATGTTCTTGATTTTCCGTTTAAATTACCGAGGGAAGATGTACACGTAAAACCGCTCTAATCCGGCTGAAACGTCGATATATGCAATAAAAACCGAACTTCTAACCTTTTCAATATCTTACTCAGTATTTTAACGAGAAACAAATAGATGATTGAAAATGAAGTATTTAAGGTTATCATCTAATCAATTATGTGTTTGCATCATTTTTATCGTATATATATGAATTAATACCCATAGACTGAAAATTCACAAAAACGTGGAAAACGGCAAAATATTGCCAAATTCGATGATATTTTGTTTAAATCACATCATGGAAAAGGGGATGATAAACGTCAAAATATTGCTAAATTCGATGATTTTTTGTACGAAACAAAATGCAAGAAAACTTGCTTAAAATGCAATATTATGCGAACTTCTGAGATTTAAAGGCCAAATCACATATCGTAATACTACATGAAATAGTATCGAAATATTGGTAAAAATGAATATATTTACGTAATATCAAACTACATGATTAACGTGTAAAAAAGTCACTATTTTACCATATTTGAGGATTTTAACTTCAAATCATTGAGCGAGGTTTCGTATTATTTAGATCCAAGAAAAGACATATGACAATGTTGTTTCCAATACAAATGATAAAATAAACAATGTATTTTCATTAGAATTAACTAAAATGTTCTTGATTTTTCGTTTATATTACGGAAGGAAGATGTACACGTAAAACCGCTCTAATCCGGCTGAAACGTCGATATATGCAATAAAAACCGAACTTCTCCCCCTTTCAATATCTTACTCAGTATTTTAACGAGAAACAAATAGATGATTGAAAATGAAGTATTTAAGGTTATCATCTAATCAATTATGTGTTTGCATCATTTTTATCGTATATATAATGAATTAATACCCATAGACTGAAAATTCACAAAAACGTGGAAAAACGGCAAAATATTGCCTAATTCGATGATATTTTGTTTAAATCACATAAAGGAGAAGGGGATGATAAACGTCAAAATATTGCTAAATTCGATGATTTTTCGTACGAAACAAAATGCATGAAAACTTGCTTAAAATGCAATATTATGCGAAATTCTGAGATTTGAAGGCCAAATCACATATCGTAATACTACATGAAATAGTATCGAAATATTGGTAAAAATGAATATATTTACGTAATATCAAACTACATGATTAACGTGAAAAAGTCACTATTTTACCATGTTTGAGGATTTTAACTTCAAATCATTGAGCGAGGTTTCGTATTATTTAGATCCAAGAAAAGACATATGACAATGTTGTTTCCAATACAAATGATAAAAAAACAATGTGTTTTCATTAGAATTGACTAAAATGTTCTTGATTTTCCGTTTATATTACTGAGGGAAGATGTACACGTAAAACCGCTCTAATCCGGCTGAAACGTCGATATATGCAATAAAAACCGAACTTCTCCCCTTTTCAATATCTTCCTCAGTATTTTAACGAGAAACAAATAGATGATTGAAAATGAAGTATTTAAGGTTATCATCTAATCAATTATGTGTTTGCATCATTTTTATCGTATATATATGAATTAATACCAATAGACTGAAAATTCACAAAAACGTAGAAAACGGCAAAATATTGCCTAATTCGATGATATTTTGTTTAAATCACATCAAAGAAAATGGGATGATAAACGTCAAAATATTGCTAAATTCGATGATTTTTCGTACGAAACAAAATGCAAGAAAACTTGCTTAAAATGCAATATTATGCGAAATTCTGAGATTTGAAGGCCGTATATCGTAATACTACATGAAATAGTATCGAAATATTAGTAAAAATGAATATATTTACGTAATATCAAACTACATGATTAACATGAAAACGTCACTATTTTACCAAATTTGAGGATTTTAACTTCAAATCATTGAGCGAGGTTTCGTATTATTTAGATCCAAGAAAAGACATATGACAATGTTGTTTCCAATACAAATGATAAAAAAAAACGTGTTTTATGTGTTTTCATTAGAATTAACTAAAATGTTCTTGATTTTCCGTTTAAATTACCGAGGGAAGATGTACACGCAAAACCGCTCTAATCCGGCTGAAACGTCGATATATGCAATAAAAACCGAACTTCTAACCTTTTCAATATCTTACTCAGTATTTTAACGAGAAACAAATAGATGATTGAAAATGAAGTATTTAAGGTTATCATCTAATCAATTATGTGTTTGCATCATTTTTATCGTATATATATGAAATAATACCCATAGACTGAAAATTCACAAAAACGTGGAAAACGGCAAAATATTGCCTAATTCGATGATATTTTGTTTAAATCACATCATGGAAAAGGGGATGATAAACGTCAAAATATTGCTAAATTCGATGATTTTTTGTACGAAACAAAATGCAAGAAAACTTGCTTAAAATGCAATATTATGCGAACTTCTGAGATTTAAAGGCCAAATCACATATCGTAATACTACATGAAATAGTATCGAAATATTGGTAAAAATGAATATATTTACGTAATATCAAACTACATGATTAACGTGTAAAAAAGTCACTATTTTACCATATTTGAGGATTTTAACTTCAAATCATTAAGCGAGGTTTCGTATTATTTAGATCCAAGAAAAGACATATGACAATGTTGTTTCCAATACAAATGATAAAATAAACAATGTATTTTCATTAGAATTAACTAAAATGTTCTTGATTTTTCGTTTATATTACGGAAGGAAGATGTACACGTAAAACCGCTCTAATCCGGCTGAAACGTCGATATATGCAATAAAAACCGAACTTCTCCCCCTTTTAATATCTTACTCAGTATTTTAACGAGAAACAAATAGATGATTGAAAATGAAGTATTTAAGGTTATCATCTAATCAATTATGTGTTTGCATCATTTTTATCGTATATATAATGAATTAATACCCATAGACTGAAAATTCACAAAAACGTGGAAAAACGGCAAAATATTGCCTAATTCGATGATATTTTGTTTAAATCACATAAAGGAGAAGGGGATGATAAACGTCAAAATATTGCTAAATTCGATGATTTTTCGTACGAAACAAAATGCATGAAAACTTGCTTAAAATGCAATATTATGCGAAATTCTGAGATTTGAAGGCCAAATCACATATCGTAATACTATATGAAATAGTATCGAAATATTGGTAAAAATGAATATATTTACGTAATATCAAACTACATGATTAACGTGAAAAAGTCACTATTTTACCATGTTTGAGGATTTTAACTTCAAATCATTGAGCGAGGTTTCGTATTATTTAGATCCAAGAAAAGACATATGACAATGTTGTTTCCAATACAAATGATAAAAAAACAATGTGTTTTCATTAGAATTGACTAAAATGTTCTTGATTTTCCGTTTATATTACTGAGGGAAGATGTACACGTAAAACCGCTCTAATCCGGCTGAAACGTCGATATATGCAATAAAAACCGAACTTCTCCCCTTTTCAATATCTTCCTCAGTATTTTAACGAGAAACAAATAGATGATTGAAAATGAAGTATTTAAGGTTATCATCTAATCAATTATGTGTTTGCATCATTTTTATCGTATATATATGAATTAATACCAATAGACTGAAAATTCACAAAAACGTAGAAAACGGCAAAATATTGCCTAATTCGATGATATTTTGTTTAAATCACATCAAAGAAAAGGGGATGATAAACGTCAAAATATTGCTAAATTCGATGATTTTTCGTACGAAACAAAATGCAAGAAAACTTGCTTAAAATGCAATATTATGCGAAATTCTGAGATTTGAAGGCCGTATATCGTAATACTACATGAAATAGTATCGAAATATTGGTAAAAATGAATATATTTACGTAATATCAAACTACATGATTAACATGAAAACGTCACTATTTTACCAAATTTGAGGATTTTAACTTCAAATCATTGAGCGAGGTTTCGTATTATTTAGATCCAAGAAAAGACATATGACAATGTTGTTTCCAATACAAATGATAAAAAAACAATGTGTTTTCATTAGAATTGACTAAAATGTTCTTGATTTTCCGTTTATATTACTGAGGGAAGATGTACACGTAAAACCGCTCTAATCCGGCTGAAACGTCGATATATGCAATAAAAACCGAACTTCTCCCCTTTTCATTATCTTACTCAGTATTTTAACGAGAAACAAATAGATGATTGAAAATGAAGTATTTAAGGTTATCATCTAATCAATTATGTGTTTGCATCATTTTTATCGTATATATATGAAATAATACCCATAGACTGAAAATTCACAAAAACGTGGAAAACGGCAAAATATTGCCTAATTCGATGATATTTTGTTTAAATCACATCATAGAAAAGGGGATGATAAACGTCAAAATATTGCTAAATTCGATGATTTTTTGTACGAAACAAAATGCAAGAAAACTTGCTTAAAATGCAATATTATGCGAACTTCTGAGATTTAAAGGCCAAATCACATATCGTAATACTACATGAAATAGTATCGAAATATTGGTAAAAATGAATATATTTACGTAATATCAAACTACATGATTAACGTGTAAAAAAGTCACTATTTTACCATATTTGAGGATTTTAACTTCAAATCATTGAGCGAGGTTTCGTATTATTTAGATCCCAGAAAAGACATATGACAATGTTGTTTCCAATACAAATGATAAAAAAACAATGTATTTTCATTAGAATTAACTAAAATGTTCTTGATTTTTAGTTTATATTACGGAGGGAAGATGTACACGTAAAACCGCTCTAATCCGGCTGAAACGTCGATATATGCAATAAAAACCGAACTTCTCCCCTTTTCAATATTTTAGTATTTTAACGAGAATACTCAGTATTTTAACGAGAAACAAATAGATGATTGAAAATGAAGTATTTAAGGTTATCATCTAATCAATTATGTGTTTGCATCATTTTTATCGTATATATATGAATTAATACCAATAGACTGAAAATTCACAAAAACGTAGAAAACGGCAAAATATTGCCTAATTCGATGATATTTTGTTTAAATCACATCAAAGAAAAGGGGATGATAAACGTCAAAATATTGCTAAATTCGATGATTTTTCGTACGAAACAAAATGCAAGAAAACTTGCTTAAAATGCAATATTATGCGAAATTCTGAGATTTGAAGGCCGTATATCGTAATACTACATGAAATCGTATCGAAATATTGGTAAAAATGAATATATTTACGTAATATCAAACTACATGATTAACATGAAAACGTCACTATTTAACCAAATTTGAGGATTTTAACTTTAAATCATTGAGCGAGGTTTCGTATTATTTAGATCCAAGAAAAGACATATGACAATGTTGTTTCCAATACAAATGATAAAAAAAAAAACGTGTTTTATGTGTTTTCATTAGAATTAACTAAAATGTTCTTGATTTTCCGTTTAAATTACCGAGGGAAGCTGTACACGTAAAACCGCTCTAATCCGGCTGAAACGTCGATATATGCAATAAAAACCGAACTTCTAACCTTTTCAATATCTTACTCAGTATTTTAACGAGAAACAAATAGATGATTGAAAATGAAGTATTTAAGGTTATCATCTAATCAATTATGTGTTTGCATCATTTTTATCGTATATATATGAAATAATACCCATAGACTGAAAATTCACAAAAACGTGGAAAACGGCAAAATATTGCCTAATTCGATGATATTTTGTTTAAATCACATCATAGAAAAGGGGATGATAAACGTCAAAATATTGCTAAATTCGATGATTTTTTGTACGAAACAAAATGCAAGAAAACTTGCTTAAAATGCAATATTATGCGAACTTCTGAGATTTAAAGGCCAAATCACATATCGTAATACTACATGAAATAGTATCGAAATATTGGTAAAAATGAATATATTTACGTAATATCAAACTACATGATTAACGTGCAAAAAAGTCACTATTTTACCATATTTGAGGATTTTAACTTCAAATCATTGAGCGAGGTTTCGTATTATTTAGATCCAAGAAAAGACATATGACAATGTTGTTTCCAATACAAATGATAAAAAAAACGTGTTTTATGTGTTTTCATTAGAATTAACTAAAATGTTCTTGATTTTCCGTTTAAATTACCGAGGGAAGATGTACACGTAAAACCGCTCTAATCCGGCTGAAACGTCGATATATGCAATAAAAACCGAACTTCTAACCTTTTCAATATCTTACTCAGTATTTTAACGAGAAACAAATAGATGATTGAAAATGAAGTATTTAAGGTTATCATCTAATCAATTATGTGTTTGCATCATTTTTATCGTATATATATGAAATAATACCCATAGACTGAAAATTCACAAAAACGTGGAAAACGGCAAAATATTGCCTAATTCGATGATATTTTGTTTAAATCACATCATAGAAAAGGGGATGATAAACGTCAAAATATTGCTAAATTCGATGATTTTTTGTACGAAACAAAATGCAAGAAAACTTGCTTAAAATGCAATATTATGCGAACTTCTGAGATTTAAAGGCCAAATCACATATCGTAATACTACATGAAATAGTATCGAAATATTGGTAAAAATGAATATATTTACGTAATATCAAACTACATGATTAACGTGTAAAAAAGTCACTATTTTACCATATTTGAGGATTTTAACTTCAAATCATTGAGCGAGGTTTCGTATTATTTAGATCCCAGAAAAGACATATGACAATGTTGTTTCCAATACAAATGATAAAAAAACAATGTATTTTCATTAGAATTAACTAAAATGTTCTTGATTTTTAGTTTATATTACGGAGGGAAGATGTACACGTAAAACCGCTCTAATCCGGCTGAAACGTCGATATATGCAATAAAAACCGAACTTCTCCCCTTTTCAATATTTTAGTATTTTAACGAGAATACTCAGTATTTTAACGAGAAACAAATAGATGATTGAAAATGAAGTATTTAAGGTTATCATCTAATCAATTATGTGTTTGCATCATTTTTATCGTATATATATGAATTAATACCAATAGACTGAAAATTCACAAAAACGTAGAAAACGGCAAAATATTGCCTAATTCGATGATATTTTGTTTAAATCACATCAAAGAAAAGGGGATGATAAACGTCAAAATATTGCTAAATTCGATGATTTTTCGTACGAAACAAAATGCAAGAAAACTTGCTTAAAATGCAATATTATGCGAAATTCTGAGATTTGAAGGCCGTATATCGTAATACTACATGAAATCGTATCGAAATATTGGTAAAAATGAATATATTTACGTAATATCAAACTACATGATTAACATGAAAACGTCACTATTTAACCAAATTTGAGGATTTTAACTTTAAATCATTGAGCGAGGTTTCGTATTATTTAGATCCAAGAAAAGACATATGACAATGTTGTTTCCAATACAAATGATAAAAAAAAAACGTGTTTTATGTGTTTTCATTAGAATTAACTAAAATGTTCTTGATTTTCCGTTTATATTACCGAGGGAAGCTGTACACGTAAAACCGCTCTAATCCGGCTGAAACGTCGATATATGCAATAAAAACCGAACTTCTAACCTTTTCAATATCTTACTCAGTATTTTAACGAGAAACAAATAGATGATTGAAAACGAAGTATTTAAGGTTATCATCTAATCAATTATGTGTTTGCATCATTTTTATCGTATATATATGAAATAATACCCATAGACTGAAAATTCACAAAAACGTGGAAAACGGCAAAATATTGCCTAATTCGATGATATTTTGTTTAAATCACATCATGGAAAAGGGGATGATAAACGTCAAAATATTGCTAAATTCGATCATTTTTTGTACGAAACAAAATGCAAGAAAACTTGCTTAAAATGCAATATTATGCGAAATTCTGAGATTTGAAGGCCGTATATCGTAATACTACATGAAATAGTATCGAAATATTGGTAAAAATGAATATATTTACGTAATATCAAACTACATGATTAACGTGTAAAAAAGTCACTATTTTACCATATTTGAGGATTTTAACTTCAAATCATTGAGCGAGGTTTCGTATTATTTAGATCCCAGAAAAGACATATGACAATGTTGTTTCCAATACAAATGATAAAAAAACAATGTATTTTCATTAGAATTAACTAAAATGTTCTTGATTTTTAGTTTATATTACGGAGGGAAGATGTACACGTAAAACCGCTCTAATCCGGCTGAAACGTCGATATATGCAATAAAAACCGAACTTCTCCCCTTTTCAATATCTTCCTCAGTATTTTAACGAGAAAGAAATAGATGATTGAAAATGAAGTATTTAAGGTTATCATCTAATCAATTATGTGTTTGCATCATTTTTATCGTATATATATGAATTAATACCAATAGACTGGAAATTCACAAAAACGTGGAAAACGGCAAAATATTGCCTAATTCGATGATATTTTGTTTAAATCACATCAAAGAAAAGGGGATGATAAACGTCAAAATATTGCTAAATTCGATGATTTTTCGTACGAAACAAAATGCAAGAAAACTTGCTTAAATTGCAATATTATGCGAAATTCTGAGATTTGAAGGCCAAATCACGTATCGTGATACTACATGAAATAGTATCGAAATATTGGTAAAAATGAATATATTTACGTAATATTAAACTACATGATTAACGTGAAAAAGTCACTATTTTACCAAATTTGAGGATTTCAACTTCAAATCATTGAGCGAGGTTTCGTATTATTTAGATCCAAGAAAAGACATATGACAATGTTGTTTCCAATACAAATGATAAAAAAACAATGTGTTTTCATTAGAATTGACTAAAATGTTCTTGATTTTCCGTTTATATTACTGAGGGAAGATGTACACGTAAAACCGCTCTAATCCGGCTGAAACGTCGATATATGCAATAAAAACCGAACTTCTCCCCTTTTCATTATCTTACTCAGTATTTTAACGAGAAACAAATAGATGATTGAAAATGAAGTATTTAAGGTTATCATCTAATCAATTATGTGTTTGCATCATTTTTATCGTATATATATGAAATAATACCCATAGACTGAAAATTCACAAAAACGTGGAAAACGGCAAAATATTGCCTAATTCGATGATATTTTGTTTAAATCACATCATAGAAAAGGGGATGATAAACGTCAAAATATTGCTAAATTCGATGATTTTTTGTACGAAACAAAATGCAAGAAAACTTGCTTAAAATGCAATATTATGCGAACTTCTGAGATTTAAAGGCCAAATCACATATCGTAATACTACATGAAATAGTATCGAAATATTGGTAAAAATGAATATATTTACGTAATATCAAACTACATGATTAACGTGTAAAAAAGTCACTATTTTACCATATTTGAGGATTTTAACTTCAAATCATTGAGCGAGGTTTCGTATTATTTAGATCCAAGAAAAGACATATGACAATGTTGTTTCCAATACAAATGATAAAAAAACAATGTATTTTCATTAGAATTAACTAAAATGTTCTTGATTTTTAGTTTATATTACGGAGGGAAGATGTACACGTAAAACCGCTCTAATCCGGCTGAAACGTCGATATATGCAATAAAAACCGAACTTCTCCCCTTTTCAATATCTTCATCAGTATTTTAACGAGACACAAATAGATGATTGAAAATGAAGTATTTAAGGTTATCATCTAATCAATTATGTGTTTGCATCATTTTTATCGTATATATATGAATTAATACCAATAGACTGAAAATTCACAAAAACGTAGAAAACGGCAAAATATTGCCTAATTCGATGATATTTTGTTTAAATCACATCAAAGAAAAGGGGATGATAAACGTCAAAATATTGCTAAATTCGATGATTTTTCGTACGAAACAAAATGCAAGAAAACTTGCTTAAAATGCAATATTATGCGAAATTCTGAGATTTGAAGGCCGTATATCGTAATACTACATGAAATAGTATCGAAATATTGGTAAAAATGAATATATTTACGTAATATCAAACTACATGATTAACATGAAAACGTCACTATTTTACCAAATTTGAGGATTTTAACTTCAAATCATTGAGCGAGGTTTCGTATTATTTAGATCCAAGAAAAGACATATGACAATGTTGTTTCCAATACAAATGATAAAAAAAAACGTGTTTTATGTGTTTTCATTAGAATTAACTAAAATGTTCTTGATTTTCCGTTTAAATTACCGAGGGAAGATGTACACGTAAAACCGCTCTAATCCGGCTGAAACGTCGATATATGCAATAAAAACCGAACTTCTAACCTTTTTAATATCTTACTCAGTATTTTAATGAGAAACAAATAGATGATTGAAAATGAAGTATTTAAGGTTATCATCTAATCAATTATGTGTTTGCATCATTTTTATCGTATATATATGAATTAATACCCATAGACTGAAAATTCACAAAAACGTGGAAAACGGCAAAATATTGCCAAATTCGATGATATTTTGTTTAAATCACATCATGGAAAAGGGGATGATAAACGTCAAAATATTGCTAAATTCGATGATTTTTTGTACGAAACAAAATGCAAGAAAACTTGCTTAAAATGCAATATTATGCGAACTTCTGAGATTTAAAGGCCAAATCACATATCGTAATACTACATGAAATAGTATCGAAATATTGGTAAAAATGAATATATTTACGTAATATCAAACTACATGATTAACGTGTAAAAAAGTCACTATTTTACCATATTTGAGGATTTTAACTTCAAATCATTGAGCGAGGTTTCGTAATATTTAGATCCAAGAAAAGACATATAACAATGTTGTTTCCAATACAAATGATAAAATAAACAATGTATTTTCATTAGAATTAACTAAAATGTTCTTGATTTTTCGTTTATATTACGGAAGGAAGATGTACACGTAAAACCGCTCTAATCCGGCTGAAACGTCGATATATGCAATAAAAACCGAACTTCTCCCCCTTTCAATATCTTACTCAGTATTTTAACGAGAAACAAATAGATGATTGAAAATGAAGTATTTAAGGTTATCATCTAATCAATTATGTGTTTGCATCATTTTTATCGTATATATAATGAATTAATACCCATAGACTGAAAATTCACAAAAACGTGGAAAAACGGCAAAATATTGCCTAATTCGATGATATTTTGTTTAAATCACATAAAGGAGAAGGGGATGATAAACGTCAAAATATTGCTAAATTCGATGATTTTTCGTACGAAACAAAATGCATGAAAACTTGCTTAAAATGCAATATTATGCGAAATTCTGAGATTTGAAGGCCAAATCACATATCGTAATACTACATGAAATAGTATCGAAATATTGGTAAAAATGAATATATTTACGTAATATCAAACTACATGATTAACGTGAAAAAGTCACTATTTTACCATGTTTGAGGATTTTAACTTCAAATCATTGAGCGAGGTTTCGTATTATTTAGATCCAAGAAAAGACATATGACAATGTTGTTTCCAATACAAATGATAAAAAAACAATGTGTTTTCATTAGAATTGACTAAAATGTTCTTGATTTTCCGTTTATATTACTGAGGGAAGATGTACACGTAAAACCGCTCTAATCCGGCTGAAACGTCGATATATGCAATAAAAACCGAACTTCTCCCCTTTTCAATATCTTCCTCAGTATTTTAACGAGAAACAAATAGATGATTGAAAATGAAGTATTTAAGGTTATCATCTAATCAATTATGTGTTTGCATTATTTTTATCGTATATATATGAATTAATACCAATAGACTGAAAATTCACAAAAACGTAGAAAACGGCAAAATATTGCCTAATTCGATGATATTTTGTTTAAATCACATCATGGAAAAGGGGATGATAAACGTCAAAATATTGCTAAATTCGATGATTTTTTGTACGAAACAAAATGCAAGAAAACTTGCTTAAAATGCAATATTATGCGAACTTCTGAGATTTAAAGGGCAAATCACATATCGTAATACTACATGAAATAGTATCGAAATATTGGTAAAATGAATATATTTACGTAATATCAAACTACATGATTAACGTGTAAAAAAGTCACTATTTTACCATATTTGAGGATTTTAACTTCAAATCATTGAGCGAGGTTTCGTATTATTTAGATCCCAGAAAAGACATATGACAGTGTTGTTTCCAATACAAATGATAAAAAAACAATGTATTTTCATTAGAATTAACTAAAATGTTCTTGATTTTTAGTTTATATTACGGAGGGAAGATGTACACGTAAAACCGCTCTAATCCGGTTTAAACGTCGATATATGCAATAAAAACCGAACTTCTCCCCTTTTCAATATCTTCCTCAGTATTTTAACGAGAAACAAATAGATGATTGAAAATGAAGTATTTAAGGTTATCATCTAATCAATTATGTGTTTGCATCATTTTTATCGTATATATATGAATTAATACCAATAGACTGGAAATTCACAAAAACGTGGAAAACGGCAAAATATTGCCTAATTCGATGATATTTTGTTTAAATCACATCAAAGAAAAGGGGATGATAAACGTCAAAATATTGCTAAATTCGATGATTTTTCGTACGAAACAAAATGCAAGAAAACTTGCTTAAATTGCAATATTATGCGAAATTCTGAGATTTGAAGGCCAAATCACGTATCGTGATACTACATGAAATAGTATCGAAATATTGGTAAAAATGAATATATTTACGTAATATTAAACTACATGATTAACGTGAAAAAGTCACTATTTTACCAAATTTGAGGATTTCAACTTCAAATCATTGAGCGAGGTTTCGTATTATTTAGATCCAAGAAAAGACATATGACAATGTTGTTTCCAATACAAATGATAAAAAAACAATGTGTTTTCATTAGAATTGACTAAAATGTTCCTGATTTTCCGTTTATATTACTGAGGGAAGATGTACACGTAAAACCGCTCTAATCCGGCTGAAACGTCGATATATGCAATAAAAACCGAACTTCTCCCCTTTTCAATATCTTACTCAGTATTTTAACGAGAAACAAATAGATGATTGAAAATGAAGTATTTAATATCATCTAATCAATCAGGTTATCATCTAATTAATTATGTGTTTGCATCATTTTTATCATATATATATGAATTAATACCAATAGACTGAAAATTCACAAAAACGTGGAAAACGGCAAAATATTGCCTAATTCGATGATATTTTGTTTAAATCACATCATAGAAAAGGGGATGATAAACGTCAAAATATTGCTAAATTCGATGATGTTTTGTACGAAACAAAATGCAAGAAAACTTGCTTAAAATGCAATATTATGCGAACTTCTGAGATTTAAAGGCCAAATCACATATCGTAATACTACATGAAATAGTATCGAAATATTGGTAAAAATGAATATATTTACGTAATATCAAACTACATGATTAACGTGCAAAAAAGTCACTATTTTACCATATTTGAGGATTTTAACTTCAAATCATTGAGCGAGGTTTCGTATTATTTAGATCCAAGAAAAGACATATGACAATGTTGTTTCCAATACAAATGATAAAAAAAACGTGTTTTATGTGTTTTCATTAGAATTAACTAAAATGTTCTTGATTTTCCGTTTAAATTACCGAGGGAAGATGTACACGTAAAACCGCTCTAATCCGGCTGAAACGTCGATATATGCAATAAAAACCGAACTTCTAACCTTTTCAATATCTTACTCAGTATTTTAACGAGAAACAAATAGATGATTGAAAATGAAGTATTTAAGGTTATCATCTAATCAATTATGTGTTTGCATCATTTTTATCGTATATATATGAAATAATACCCATAGACTGAAAATTCACAAAAACGTGGAAAACGGCAAAATATTGCCTAATTCGATGATATTTTGTTTAAATCACATCATAGAAAAGGGGATGATAAACGTCAAAATATTGCTAAATTCGATGATTTTTTGTACGAAACAAAATGCAAGAAAACTTGCTTAAAATGCAATATTATGCGAACTTCTGAGATTTAAAGGCCAAATCACATATCGTAATACTACATGAAATAGTATCGAAATATTGGTAAAAATGAATATATTTACGTAATATCAAACTTCATGATTAACGTGTAAAAAAGTCACTATTTTACCATATTTGAGGATTTTAACTTCAAATCATTGAGCGAGGTTTCGTATTATTTAGATCCCAGAAAAGACATATGACAATGTTGTTTCCAATACAAATGATAAAAAAACAATGTATTTTCATTAGAATTAACTAAAATGTTCTTGATTTTTAGTTTATATTACGGAGGGAAGATGTACACGTAAAACCGCTCTAATCCGGCTGAAACGTCGATATATGCAATAAAAACCGAACTTCTCCCCTTTTCAATATCTTAATCAGTATTTTAACGAGAAACAAATAGATGATTGAAAATGAAGTATTTAAGGTTATCATCTAATCAATTATGTGTTTGCATCATTTTTATCGTATATATATGAATTAATACCAATAGACTGAAAATTCACAAAAACGTGGAAAACGGCAAAATATTGCCTAATTCGATGATATTTTGTTTAAATCACATCAAAGAAAAGGGGATGATAAACGTCAAAATATTGCTAAATTCGATGATTTTTCGTACGAAACCAAATGCAAGAAAACTTGCTTAAAATGCAATATTATGCGAAATTCTGAGATTTGAAGGCCGTATATCGTAATGCTACATGAAATAGTATCGAAATATTGGTAAAAATGAATATATTTACGTAATATCAAACTACATGATTAACATGAAAACGTCACTATTTTACCAAATTTGAGGATTTTAACTTCAAATCATTGAGCGAGGTTTCGTATTATTTAGATCCAAGAAAAGACATATGACAATGTTGTTTCCAATACAAATGATAAAAAAAAACGTGTTTTATGTGTTTTCATTAGAATTAACTAAAATGTTCTTGATTTTCCGTTTAAATTACCGAGGGAAGATGTACACGTAAAACCGCTCTAATCCGGCTGAAACGTCGATATATGCAATAAAAACCAAACTTCTAACCTTTTCAATATCTTACTCAGTATTTTAACGAGAAACAAATAGATGATTGAAAATGAAGTATTTAAGGTTATCATCTAATCAATTATGTGTTTGCATCATTTTTATCGTATATATATGAATTAATACCCATAAACTGAAAATTCACAAAAACGTGGAAAAACGGCAAAATATTGCCTAATTCGATGATATTTTGTTTAAATCACATAAAGGAGAAGGGGATGATAAACGTCAAAATATTGCTAAATTCGATGATTTTTCGTACGAAACAAAATGCATGAAAACTTGCTTAAAATGCAATATTATGCGAAATTCTGAGATTTGAAGGCCAAATCACATATCGTAATACTACATGAAATAGTATCGAAATATTGGTAAAAATGAATATATTTACGTAATACCAAACTACATGATTAACGTGAAAAAGTCACTATTTTACCAAATTTGAGGATTTTAACTTCAAATCATTGAGCGTGGTTTCGTATTATTTAGATCCAAGAAAAGACATATGACAATGTTGTTTCCAATACAAATGATAAAAAAACAATGTGTTTTCATTAGAATTGACTAAAATGTTCTTGATTTTCCGTTTATATTACTGAGGGAAGATGTACACGTAAAACCGCTCTAAACCGGCTGAAACGTCGATATATGCAATAAAAACCGAACTTCTCCCCTTTTCAATATCTTCCTCAGTATTTTAACGAGAAACAAATAGATGATTGAAAATGAAGTATTTAAGGTTATCATCTAATCAATTATGTGTTTGCATCATTTTTATCGTATATATATGAATTAATACCAATAGACTGAAAATTCACAAAAACGTAGAAAACGGCAAAATATTGCCTAATTCGATGATATTTTGTTTAAATCACATCAAAGAAAAGGGGATGATAAACGTCAAAATATTGCTAAATTCGATGATTTATCGTACGAAACAAAATGCAAGAAAACTTGCTTAAAATGCAATATTATGCGAAATTCTGAGATTTGAAGGCCGTATATCGTAATACTACATGAAATAGTATCGAAATATTGGTAAAAATGAATATATTTACGTAATATCAAACTACATGATTAACGTGTAAAAAAGTCACTATTTTACCATATTTGAGGATTTTAACTTCAAATCATTGAGCGAGGTTTCGTATTATTTAGATCCAAGAAAAGACATATGACAATGTTGTTTCCAATACAAATGATAAAAAAAACAATGTATTTTCATTAGAATTAACTAAAATGTTCTTGATTTTTCGTTTATATTACGGAGGGAAGATGTACACGTAAAACCGCTCTAATCCGGCTGAAACGTCGATATATGCAATAAAAACCGAACTTCTCCCCCTTTCAATATCTTACTCAGTATTTTAACGAGAAACAAATAGATGATTGAAAATGAAGTATTTAAGGTTATCTTCTAATCAATTATGTGTTTGCATCATTTTTATCGTATATATAATGAATTATTACCCATAGACTGAAAATTCACAAAAACGTCAAAAAACGGCCAAATATTGCCTAATTCGATGATATTTTGTTTAAATCACATAAAGGAGAAGGGGATGATAAACGTCAAAATATTGCTAAATTCGATGATTTTTCGTACGAAACAAAATGCAAGAAAACTTGCTTAAAATGCAATATTATGCGAAATTCTGAGATTTGAAGGCCAAATCACATATCGTAATACTACATGAAATAGTATCGAAATATTGGTAAAAATGAATATATTTACGTAATATCAAACTACATGATTAACGTGAAAAAGTCACTATTTTACCACATTTGAGGATTTTAACTTCAAATCATTGAGCGTGGTTTCGTATTATTTAGATCCATGAAAAGACATATGACAATGTTGTTTCCAATACAAATGATAAAAAAACAATGTGTTTTCATTAGAATTGACTAAAATGTTCTTGATTTTCCGTTTATATTACTGAGGGAAGATGTACACGTAAAACCGCTCTAATCCGGCTGAAACGTCGATATATGCAATAAAAACCGAACTTCTCCCCTTTTCAATATCTTACTCAGTATTTTAACGAGGAACAAATAGATGATTGAAGATGAAGTATTTAAGGTTATCATCTAATCAATTATGTGTTTGCATCACTTTTATCGTATATATATATGAATTAATACCAATATACTGAAAATTCACAAAAACGTGGAAAACGGCAAAATATTGCCTAATTCGATGATATTTTGTTTAAATCATATAAAGGAAAAGGGGATGATAAAGGTCAAAATATTGCTAAATTCGATGATTTTTCGTACGAAACAAAATGCAAGAAAACTTGCTTAAAATGCAATATTATGCGAAATTCTGAGATTTGAAGGCCAAATCACATATCGTAATACTACATGAAATAGTATCAAAATATTGGTAAAAATGAATATATTTACGTAATATCAAACTACATGATTAACGTGTAAAAAAGTCACTATTTTACCAATTTTGAGGATTTAAACTTCAAATCATTGAGCGAGGTTTCGTATTATTTAGATCCAAGAAAAGACATATGACAATGTTGCTTCCAATACAAATGATAAAAAAACAATGTGTTTTCATTAGAATTGACTAAAATGTTCCTGATTTTCCGTTTATATTACTGAGGGAAGATGTACACGTAAAACCGCTCTAATCCGGCTGAAACGTCGATATATGCAATAAAAACCGAACTTCTCCCCTTTTCAATATCTTACTCAGTATTTTAACGAGAAACAAATAGATGATTGAAAATGAAGTATTTAATATCATCTAATCAATCAGGTTATCATCTAATTAATTATGTGTTTGCATCATTTTTATCATATTTATATGAATTAATACCAATAGACTGAAAATTCACAAAAACGTGGAAAACGGCAAAATATTGCCTAATTCGATGATATTTTGTTTAAATCACATCATAGAAAAGGGGATGATAAAGGTCAAAATATTGCTAAATTCGATGATGTTTTGTACGAAACAAAATGCAAGAAAACTTGCTTAAAATGCAATATTATGCGAACTTCTGAGATTTAAAGGCCAAATCACATATCGTAATACTACATGAAATAGTATCGAAATATTGGTAAAAATGAATATATTTACGTAATATCAAACTACATGATTAACGTGCAAAAAAGTCACTATTTTACCATATTTGAGGATTTTAACTTCAAATCATTGAGCGAGGTTTCGTATTATTTAGATCCAAGAAAAGACATATGACAATGTTGTTTCCAATACAAATGATAAAAAAACAGTGTTTATGTTTTCATTAGAATTAACTAAAATGTTCTTGATTTTCCGTTTATATTACCGAGGGAAGATGTACACGTAAAACCGCTCTAATCCGGCTGAAACGTCGATATATGCAATAAAAACCGAACTTCTACCCTTTTCAATATCTTACTCAGTATTTTAACGAGAAACAAATAGATGATTGAAAATGAAGTATTTAAGGTTATCATCTAATCAATTATGTGTTTGCATCATTTTTATCGTATATATATGAAATAATACCCATAGACTGAAAATTCACAAAAACGTAGGAAAACGGCAAAATATTGCCTAATTCGATGATATTTTGTTTAAATCACATCATAGGAAAAGGGGATGATAAACGTCAAAATATTGCTAAATTCGATGATTTTTTGTACGAAACAAAATGCAAGAAAACTTGCTTAAAATGCAATATTATGCGAACTTCTGAGATTTAAAGGCCAAATCACATATCGTAATACTACATGAAATAGTATCGAAATATTGGTAAAAATGAATATATTTACGTAATATCAAACTTACATGATTAACAGTGTAAAAAGTCACTATTTTACCATATTTGAGGATTTTAACTTCAAATCATTGAGCGAGGTTTCGTATTATTTAGATCCCAGAAAAGACATATGACAATGTTGTTTCCAATACAAATGATAAAAAAAACAATGTATGTTTTCATTAGAATTAACTAAAATGTTCTTGATTTTTCCGTTTATATTACCGGAGGGAAGATGTACACGTAAAACCGCTCTAATCCGGCTGAAACGTCGATATATGCAATAAAAACCGAACTTCTACCCTTTTCAATATCTTACTCAGTATTTTAACGAGAAACAAATAGATGATTGAAAATGAAGTATTTAAGGTTATCATCTAATCAATTATGTGTTTGCATCATTTTTATCGTATATATATGAATTAATACCAATAGACTGAAAATTCACAAAACGTGGAAAACGGCAAAATATTGCCTAATTCGATGATATTTTGTTTAAATCACATCAATGGAAAAGGGGATGATAAACGTCAAAATATTGCTAAATTCGATGATTTTTCGTACGAAACAAAATGCAAGAAAACTTGCTTAAAATGCAATATTATGCGAACTTCTGAGATTTGAAAGGCCAAATCACATATCGTAATACTACATGAAATAGTATCGAAATATTGGTAAAAATGAATATATTTACGTAATATCAAACTACATGATTAACAGTGTAAAAACGTCACTATTTTACCAATATTTGAGGATTTTAACTTCAAATCATTGAGCGAGGTTTCGTATTATTTAGATCCAAGAAAAGACATATGACAATATTGTTTCCAATACAAATGATAAAAAAAAACAGTGTTTAATGTTTTCATTAGAAATTAACTAAAATGTTCTTGATTTTCCGTTTATAATTACCGAGGGAAGATGTACACGTAAAACCGCTCTAATCCGGCTGAAACGTCGATATATGCAATAAAAACCGAACTTCTACCCCTTTCAATATATTACTCAGTATTTTAACGAGAAACAAATAGATGATTGAAAATGAAGTATTTAAGGTTATCATTCTAATCAATTATGTGTTTGCATCATTTTTATCGTATATATAATGAATTAATACCCATAGACTGAAAATTCACAAAAACGTGGAAAAACGGCAAAATATTGCCTAATTCGATGATATTTTGTTTAAATCACATAAAGGAGAAGGGGATGATAAACGTCAAAATATTGCTAAATTCGATGATTTTTCGTACGAAACAAAATGCATGAAAACTTGCTTAAAATGCAATATTATGCGAAATTCTGAGATTTGAAGGCCAAATCACATATCGTAATACTACATGAAATAGTATCGAAATATTGGTAAAAATGAATATATTTACGTAATACCAAACTACATGATTAACGTGAAAAAGTCACTATTTTACCAAATTTGAGGATTTTAACTTCAAATCATTGAGCGTGGTTTCGTATTATTTAGATCCAAGAAAAGACATATGACAATGTTGTTTCCAATACAAATGATAAAAAAACAATGTGTTTTCATTAGAATTGACTAAAATGTTCTTGATTTTCCGTTTATATTACTGAGGGAAGATGTACACGTAAAACCGCTCTAAACCGGCTGAAACGTCGATATATGCAATAAAAACCGAACTTCTCCCCTTTTCAATATCTTCCTCAGTATTTTAACGAGAAACAAATAGATGATTGAAAATGAAGTATTTAAGGTTATCATCTAATCAATTATGTGTTTGCATCATTTTTATCGTATATATATGAATTAATACCAATAGACTGAAAATTCACAAAAACGTAGAAAACGGCAAAATATTGCCTAATTCGATGATATTTTGTTTAAATCACATCAAAGAAAAGGGGATGATAAACGTCAAAATATTGCTAAATTCGATGATTTATCGTACGAAACAAAATGCAAGAAAACTTGCTTAAAATGCAATATTATGCGAAATTCTGAGATTTGAAGGCCGTATATCGTAATACTACATGAAATAGTATCGAAATATTGGTAAAAATGAATATATTTACGTAATATCAAACTACATGATTAACGTGTAAAAAAGTCACTATTTTACCATATTTGAGGATTTTAACTTCAAATCATTGAGCGAGGTTTCGTATTATTTAGATCCAAGAAAAGACATATGACAATGTTGTTTCCAATACAAATGATAAAAAAAACAATGTATTTTCATTAGAATTAACTAAAATGTTCTTGATTTTTCGTTTATATTACGGAGGGAAGATGTACACGTAAAACCGCTCTAATCCGGCTGAAACGTCGATATATGCAATAAAAACCGAACTTCTCCCCCTTTCAATATCTTACTCAGTATTTTAACGAGAAACAAATAGATGATTGAAAATGAAGTATTTAAGGTTATCTTCTAATCAATTATGTGTTTGCATCATTTTTATCGTATATATAATGAATTAATACCCATAGACTGAAAATTCACAAAAACGTGGAAAAACGGCAAAATATTGCCTAATTCGATGATATTTTGTTTAAATCACATAAAGGAGAAGGGGATGATAAACGTCAAAATATTGCTAAATTCGATGATTTTTCGTACGAAACAAAATGCAAGAAAACTTGCTTAAAATGCAATATTATGCGAAATTCTGAGATTTGAAGGCCAAATCACATATCGTAATACTACATGAAATAGTATCGAAATATTGGTAAAAATGAATATATTTACGTAATATCAAACTACATGATTAACGTGAAAAAGTCACTATTTTACCACATTTGAGGATTTTAACTTCAAATCATTGAGCGTGGATTCGTATTATTTAGATCCAAGAAAAGACATATGACAATGTTGTTTCCAATACAAATGATAAAAAAACAATGTGTTTTCATTAGAATTGACTAAAATGTTCTTGATTTTCCGTTTATATTACTGAGGGAAGATGTACACGTAAAACCGCTCTAATCCGGCTGAAACGTCGATATATGCAATAAAAACCGAACTTCTCCCCTTTTCAATATCTTACTCAGTATTTTAACGAGGAATAAATAGATGATTGAAAATGAAGTATTTAAGGTTATCATCTAATCAATTATGTGTTTGCATCACTTTTATCGTATATATATATGAATTAATACCAATATACTGAAAATTCACAAAAACGTGGAAAACGGCAAAATATTGCCTAATTCGATGATATTTTGTTTAAATCATATAAAGGAAAAGGGGATGATAAAGGTCAAAATATTGCTAAATTCGATGATTTTTCGTACGAAACAAAATGCAAGAAAACTTGCTTAAAATGCAATATTATGCGAAATTCTGAGATTTGAAGGCCAAATCACATATCGTAATACTACATGAAATAGTATCAAAATATTGGTAAAAATGAATATATTTACGTAATATCAAACTACATGATTAACGTGTAAAAAAGTCACTATTTTACCAATTTTGAGGATTTAAACTTCAAATCATTGAGCGAGGTTTCGTATTATTTAGATCCAAGAAAAGACATATGACAATGTTGCTTCCAATACAAATGATAAAAAAACAATGTGTTTTCATTAGAATTGACTAAAATGTTCCTGATTTTCCGTTTATATTACTGAGGGAAGATGTACACGTAAAACCGCTCTAATCCGGCTGAAACGTCGATATATGCAATAAAAACCGAACTTCTCCCCTTTTCAATATCTTACTCAGTAATTTTAACGAGAAACAAATAGATGATTGAAAATGAAGTATTTAATATCATCTAATCAATCAGGTTATCATCTAATTAATTATGTGTTTGCATCATTTTTATCATATATATATGAATTAATACCAATATACTGAAAATTCACAAAAACGTGGAAAACGGCAAAATATTGCCTAATTCGATGATATTTTGTTTAAATCACATCATAGGAAAAGGGGATGATAAACGGTCAAAATATTGCTAAATTCGATGATGTTTTCGTACGAAACAAAATGCAAGAAAACTTGCTTAAAATGCAATATTATGCGAACTTCTGAGATTTAAAGGCCAAATCACATATCGTAATACTACATGAAATAGTATCGAAATATTGGTAAAAATGAATATATTTACGTAATATCAAACTACATGATTAACGTGCAAAAAAGTCACTATTTTACCATATTTGAGGATTTTAACTTCAAATCATTGAGCGAGGTTTCGTATTATTTAGATCCAAGAAAAGACATATGACAATGTTGTTTCCAATACAAATGATAAAAAAACAATGTATTTTCATTAGAATTAACTAAAATGTTCTTGATTTTTAGTTTATATTACGGAGGGAAGATGTACACGTAAAACCGCTCTAATCCGGCTGAAACGTCGATATATGCAATAAAAACCGAACTTCTCCCCTTTTCAATATCTTCCTCAGTATTTTAATCGAGAAACAAATAGATGATTGAAAATGAAGTATTTAAGGTTATCATCTAATCAATTATGTGTTTGCATCATTTTTATCGTATATATATGAATTAATACCAACAGACCGAAAATTCACAAAAACGTAGAAAACGGCAAAATATTGCCTAATTCGATGATATTTTGTTTAAATCACATAAAGGAGAAGGGGATGATAAACGTCAAAATATTGCTAAATTCGATGATTTTTCGTACGAAACAA
The DNA here is from genome assembly GCF_040958095.1 of Procambarus clarkii. Lineage (NCBI taxonomy): Eukaryota > Metazoa > Arthropoda > Malacostraca > Decapoda > Cambaridae > Procambarus > Procambarus clarkii. The sequence goes on from NW_027189683.1 coordinate 29,481, forward strand.
AATGCAAGAAAACTTGCTTAAAATGCAATATTATGCGAAATTCTGAGATTTGAAGGCCAAATCACATATCGTAATACTACATGAAATAGTATCGAAATATTGGTAAAAATGAATATATTTACGAATATCAAACTACATGATTAACGTGCAAAAAAGTCACTATTTTACCATATTTGAGGATTTTAACTTCAAATCATTGAGCGAGGTTTCGTATTATTTAGATCCAAGAAAATACATATGACAATGTTGTTTCCAATACAAATGATAAAAAATAACGTGTTTTATGTGTTTTCATTAGAATTAACTAAAATGTTCTTGATTTTCCGTTTAAATTACCGAGGGAAGATGTACACGTAAAACCGCTCTAATCCGGCTGAAACGTCGATATATGCAATAAAAACCGAACTTCTAACCTTTTCAATATCTTACTCAGTATTTTAACGAGAAACAAATAGATGATTGAAAATGAAGTATTTAAGGTTATCATCTAATCAATTATGTGTTTGCATCATTTTTATCGTATATATATGAATTAATACCCTTAGACTGAGAATTCACAAAACGTGGAAAACGGCAAAATATTGCCTAATTCGATGATATTTTGTTTAAATCACATCATAGAAAAGGGGATGATAAACGTCAAAATATTGCTAAATTCGATGATTTTTTGTACGAAACAAAATGCAAGAAAACTTGCTTAAAATGCAATATTATGCGAACTTCTGAGATTTAAAGGCCAAATCACATATCGTAATACTACATGAAATAGTATCGAAATATTGGTAAAAATGAATATATTTACGTAATATCAAACTACATGATTAACGTGCAAAAAAGTCACTATTTTACCATATTTGAGGATTTTAACTTCAAATCATTGAGCGAGGTTTCGTATTATTTAGATCCAAGAAAAGACATATGACAATGTTGTTTCCAATACAAATGATAAAAAAAACAATAAATTTTCAATAGAAATAACTAAAATGTTCTTGATTTTTCGTTTATATTACGGAGGGAAGATGTACACGTAAAACCGCTCTAATCCGGCTGAAACGTCGATATATGCAATAAAAACCGAACTTCTCCCCCTTTCAATATCTTACTCAGTATTTTAACGAGAAACAAATAGATGATTGAAAATGAAGTATTTAAGGTTATCTTCTAATCAATTATGTGTTTGCATCATTTTTATCGTATATATAATGAATTAATACCCATAGACTGAAAATTCACAAAAACGTGGAAAAACGGCAAAATATTGCCTAATTCGATGATATTTTGTTTAAATCACATAAAGGAGAAGGGGATGATAAACGTCAAAATATTGCTAAATTCGATGATTTTTCGTACGAAACAAAATGCAAGAAAACTTGCTTAAAATGCAATATTATGCGAAATTCTGAGATTTGAAGGCCAAATCACATATCGTAATACTACATGAAATAGTATCGAAATATTGGTAAAAATGAATATATTTACGTAATATCAAACTACATGATTAACGTGAAAAAGTCACTATTTTACCACATTTGAGGATTTTAACTTCAAATCATTGAGCGTGGTTTCGTATTATTTAGATCCAAGAAAAGACTTATGACAATGTTGTTTCCAATACAAATGATAAAAAAACAATGTGTTTTCATTAGAATTGACTAAAATGTTCTTGATTTTCCGTTTATATTACTGAGGGAAGATGTACACGTAAAACCGCTCTAATCCGGCTGAAACGTCGATATATGCAATAAAAACAGAACTTCTCCCCTTTTCAATATCTTACTCAGTATTTTAACGAGGAACAAATAGATGATTGAAAATGAAGTATTTAAGGTTATCATCTAATCAATTATGTGTTTGCATCACTTTTATCGTATATATATGTGAATTAATACCAATATACTGAAAATTCACAAAAACGTGGAAAACGGCAAAATATTGCCTAATTCGATGATATTTTGTTTAAATCATATAAAGGAAAAGGGGATGATAAAGGTCAAAATATTGCTAAATTCGATGATTTTTCGTACGAAACAAAATGCAAGAAAACTTGCTTAAAATGCAATATTATGCGAAATTCTGAGATTTGAAGGCCAAATCACATATCGTAATACTACATGAAATAGTATCAAAATATTGGTAAAAATGAATATATTTACGTAATATCAAACTACATGATTAACGTGTAAAAAAGTCACTATTTTACCATATTTGAGGATTTAAACTTCAAATCATTGAGCGAGGTTTCGTATTATTTAGATCCAAGAAAAGACATATGACAATGTTGCTTCCAATACAAATGATAAAAAAAACAATGTGTTTTCATTAGAATTGACTAAAATGTTCCTGATTTTCCGTTTATATTACTGAGGGAAGATGTACACGTAAAACCGCTCTAATCCGGCTGAAACGTCGATATATGCAATAAAAACCGAACTTCTCCCCTTTTCAATATCTTACTCAGTATTTTAACGAGAAACAAATAGATGATTGAAAATGAAGTATTTAATATCATCTAATCAATCAGGTTATCATCTAATTAATTATGTGTTTGCATCATTTTTATCGTATATATATGAATTAATACCAATAGACTGAAAATTCACAAAAACGTGGAAAACGGCAAAATATTGCCTAATTCGATGATATTTTGTTTAAATCACATCATAGAAAAGGGGATGATAAACGTCAAAATATTGCTAAATTCGATGATTTTTTGTACTAAACAAAATGCAAGAAAACTTGCTTAAAATGCAATATTATGCGAACTTCTGAGATTTAAAGGCCAAATCACATATCGTAATACTACATGAAATAGTATCGAAATATTGGTAAAAATGAATATATTTACGTAATATCAAACTACATGATTAACGTGCAAAAAAGTCACTATTTTACCATATTTGAGGATTTTAACTTCAAATCATTGAGCGAGGTTTCGTATTATTTAGATCCAAGAAAAGACATATGACAATGTTGTTTCCAATACAAATGATAAACAAACAATGTAATTTCATTAGAATTAACTAAAATGTTCTTGATTTTTAGTTTATATTACGGAGGGAAGATGTACACGTAAAACCGCTCTAATCCGGCTGAAACGTCGATATATGCAATAAAAACCGAACTTCTCCCCTTTTCAATATCTTCCTCAGTATTTTAACGAGAAACAAATAGATGATTGAAAATGAAGTATTTAAGGTTATCATCTAATCAATTATGTGTTTGCATCATTTTTATCGTATATATATGAATTAATACCAACAGACTGAAAATTCACAAAAACGTAGAAAACGGCAAAATATTGCCTAATTCGATGATATTTTGTTTAAATCACATAAAGGAGAAGGGGATGATAAACGTCAAAATATTGCTAAATTCGATGATTTTTCGTACGAAACAAAATGCAAGAAAACTTGCTTAAAATGCAATATTATGCGAAATTCTGAGATTTGAAGGCCAAATCACATATCGTAATACTACATGAAATAGTATCGAAATATTGGTAAAAATGAATATATTTACGTAATATCAAACTACATGATTAACATGAAAACGTCACTATTTTACCAAATTTGAGGATTTTAACTTCAAATCATTGAGCGAGGTTTCGTATTATTTAGATCCATGAAAAGACATATGACAATGTTGTTTCCAATACAAATGATAAAAAAAAAACGTGTTTTATGTGTTTTCATTAGAATTAACTAAAATGTTCTTGATTTTCCGTTTAAATTACCGAGGGAAGATGTACACGTAAAACCGCTCTAATCCGGCTGAAACGTCGATATATGCAATAAAAACCGAACTTCTAACCTTTTCAATATCTTACTCAGTATTTTAACGAGAAACAAATAGATGATTGAAAATGAAGTATTTAAGGTTATCATCTAATCAATTATGTGTTTGCATCATTTTTATCGTATATATAATGAATTAATACCCATAGACTGAAAATTCACAAAAACGTGGAAAACGGCAAAATATTGCCTAATTCGATGATATTTTGTTTAAATCACATAAAGGAAAAGGGGATGATAAACGTCAAAATATTGCTAAATTCGATGATTTTTCGTACGAAACAAAATGCAAGAAAACTTGCTTAAATTGCAATATTATGCGAAATTCTGAGATTTGAAGTCCAAATCACGTATCGTGATACTACATGAAATAGTATCGAAATATTGGTAAAAATGAATATATTTACGTAATATCAAACTACATGATTAACGTGAAAAAGTCACTATTTTACCAAATTTGAGGATTTCAACTTCAAATCATTGAGCGAGGTTTCGTATTATTTAGATCCAAGAAAAGACATATGACAATGTTGTTTCCAATACAAATGATAAAAAAACAATGTGTTTTCATTAGAATTGACTAAAATGTTCTTGATTTTCCGTTTATATTACTGAGGGAAGATGTACACGTAAAACCGCTCTAATCCGGCTGAAACGTCGATATATGCAATAAAAACCGAACTTCTCCCCTTTTCAATATCTTACTCAGTATTTTAACGAGAAACAAATAGATGATTGAAAATGAAGTATTTAAGGTTATCATCTAATCAATTATGTGTTTGCATCACTTTTATCGTATATATATATGAATTAATACCCATAGACTGAAAATTCACAAAAACGTGGAAAACGGCAAAATATTGCCTAATTCGATGATATTTTGTTTAAATCACATAAAGGAAAAGGGGATGATAAACGTCAAAATATTGCTAAATTCGATGATTTTTCGTACGAAACAAAATGCAAGAAAACTTGCTTAAAATGCAATATTATGCGAAATTCTGAGATTTGAAGGCCAAATCACATATCGTAATACTACATGAAATAGTATCAAAATATTGGTAAAAATGAATATATTTAAGTAATATCAAACTACATGATTAACGTGTAAAAAAGTCACTATTTTACCATATTTGAGGATTTTAACTTCAAATCATTGAGCGAGGTTTCGTATTATTTAGATCCAAGAAAAGACATATGACAATGTCCAATACAAATGATAAAAAAACAATGTATTTTCATTAGAATTAACTAAAATGTTCTTGATTTTTAGTTTATATTACGGAGGGAAGATGTATACGTAAAACCGCTCTAATCCGGCTGAAACGTCGATATATGCAATAAAAACCGAACTTCTCCCCTTTTCAATATCTTCCTCAGTATTTTAACGAGAAACAAATAGATGATTGAAAATGAAGTATTTAAGGTTATCATCTAATCAATTATGTGTTTGCATCACTTTTATCGTATATATATATGAATTAATACCCATAGACTGAAAATTCACAAAAACGTGGAAAACGGCAAAATATTGCCTAATTCGATGATATTTTGTTTAAATCATATAAAGGAAAAGGGGATGATAAAGGTCAAACTATTGCTAAATTCGATGATTTTTCGTACGAAACAAAATGCAAGAAAACTTGCTTAAAATGCAATATTATGCGAAATTCTGAGATTTGAAGGCCAAATCACATATCGTAATACTACATGAAATAGTATCAAAATATTGGTAAAAATGAATATATTTACGTAATATCAAACTACATGATTAACGTGTAAAAAAGTCACTATTTTACCAATTTTGAGGATTTAAACTTCAAATCATTGAGCGAGGTTTCGTATTATTTAGATCCAAGAAAAGACATATGACAATGTCCAATACAAATGATAAAAAAACAATGTATTTTCATTAGAATTAACTAAAATGTTCTTGATTTTTAGTTTATATTACTGAGGGAAGATGTACACGTAAAACCGCTCTAATCCGGCTGAAACGTCGATATATGCAATAAAAACCGAACTTCTCCCCTTTTCAATATCTTACTCAGTATTTTAACGAGAAACAAATAGATGATTGAAAATGAAGTATTTAATATCATCTAATCAATCAGGTTATCATCTAATTAATTATGTGTTTGCATCATTTTTATCGTATATATATGAATTAATACCAACAGACTGAAAATTCACAAAAACGTAGAAAACGGCAAAATATTGCCTAATTCGATGATATTTTGTTTAAATCACATAAAGGAGAAGGGGATGATAAACGTCAAAATATTGCTAAATTCGATGATTTTTTGTACGAAACAAAATGCAAGAAAACTTGCTTAAAATGCAATATTATGCGAACTTCTGAGATTTAAAGGCCAAATCACATATCGTAATACTACATGAAATAGTATCGAAATATTGGTAAAAATGAATATATTTACGTAATATCAAACTACATGATTAACGTGCAAAAAAGTCACTATTTTACCATATTTGAGGATTTAAACTTCAAATCATTGAGCGAGGTTTCGTATTATTTAGATCCAAGAAAAGACATATGACAATGTCCAATACAAATGATAAAAAAACAATGTATTTTCATTAGAATTAACTAAAATGTTCTTGATTTTTAGTTTATATTACTGAGGGAAGATGTACACGTAAAACCGCTCTAATCCGGCTGAAACGTCGATATATGCAATAAAAACCGAACTTCTCCCCTTTTCAATATCTTACTCAGTATTTTAACGAGAAACAAATAGATGATTGAAAATGAAGTATTTAATATCATCTAATCAATCAGGTTATCATCTAATTAATTATGTGTTTGCATCATTTTTATCGTATATATATGAATTAATACCAACAGACTGAAAATTCACAAAAACGTAGAAAACGGCAAAATATTGCCTAATTCGATGATATTTTGTTTAAATCACATCATAGAAAAGGGGATGATAAACGTCAAAATATTGATAAATTCGATGATTTTTTGTACGAAACAAAATGCAAGAAAACTTGCTTAAAATGCAATATTATGCGAACTTCTGAGATTTAAAGGCCAAATCACATATCGTAATACTACATGAAATAGTATCGAAATATTGGTAAAAATGAATATATTTACGTAATATCAAACTACATGATTAACGTGCAAAAAAGTCACTATTTTACCATATTTGAGGATTTTAACTTCAAATCATTGAGCGAGGTTTCGTATTATTTAGATCCAAGAAAAGACATATGACAATGTTGTTTCCAATACAAATGATAAACAAACAATGTATTTTCATTAGAATTAACTAAAATGTTCTTGATTTTTAGTTTATATTACGGAGGGAAGATGTACACGTAAAACCGCTCTAATCCGGCTGAAACGTCGATATATGCAATAAAAACCGAACTTCTCCCCTTTTCAATATCTTCCTCAGTATTTTAACGAGAAACAAATAGATGATTGAAAATGAAGTATTTAAGGTTATCATCTAATCAATTATGTGTTTGCATCATTTTTATCGTATATATATGAATTAATACCAACAGACTGAAAATTCACAAAAACGTAGAAAACGGCAAAATATTGCCTAATTCGATGATATTTTGTTTAAATCACATAAAGGAGAAGGGGATGATAAACGTCAAAATATTGCTAAATTCGATGATTTTTCGTACGAAACAAAATGCAAGAAAACTTGCTTAAAATGCAATATTATGCGAAATTCTGAGATTTGAAGGCCAAATCACATATCGTAATACTACATGAAATAGTATCGAAATATTGGTAAAAATGAATATATTTACGTAATATCAAACTACATGATTAACATGAAAACGTCACTATTTTACCAAATTTGAGGATTTTAACTTCAAATCATTGAGCGAGGTTTCGTATTATTTAGATCCATGAAAAGACATATGACAATGTTGTTTCCAATACAAATGATAAAAAAAAAACGTGTTTTATGTGTTTTCATTAGAATTAACTAAAATGTTCTTGATTTTCCGTTTAAATTACCGAGGGAAGATGTACACGTAAAACCGCTCTAATCCGGCTGAAACGTCGATATATGCAATAAAAACCGAACTTCTAACCTTTTCAATATCTTACTCAGTATTTTAACGAGAAACAAATAGATGATTGAAAATGAAGTATTTAAGGTTATCATCTAATCAATTATGTGTTTGCATCATTTTTATCGTATATATAATGAATTAATACCCATAGACTGAAAATTCACAAAAACGTGGAAAACGGCAAAATATTGCCTAATTCGATGATATTTTGTTTAAATCACATAAAGGAAAAGGGGATGATAAACGTCAAAATATTGCTAAATTCGATGATTTTTCGTACGAAACAAAATGCAAGAAAACTTGCTTAAATTGCAATATTATGCGAAATTCTGAGATTTGAAGTCCAAATCACGTATCGTGATACTACATGAAATAGTATCGAAATATTGGTAAAAATGAATATATTTACGTAATATCAAACTACATGATTAACGTGAAAAAGTCACTATTTTACCAAATTTGAGGATTTCAACTTCAAATCATTGAGCGAGGTTTCGTATTATTTAGATCCAAGAAAAGACATATGACAATGTTGTTTCCAATACAAATGATAAAAAAACAATGTGTTTTCATTAGAATTGACTAAAATGTTCTTGATTTTCCGTTTATATTACTGAGGGAAGATGTACACGTAAAACCGCTCTAATCCGGCTGAAACGTCGATATATGCAATAAAAACCGAACTTCTCCCTTTTTCAATATCTTACTCAGTATTTTAACGAGAAACAAATAGATGATTGAAAATGAAGTATTTAAGGTTATCATCTAATCAATTATGTGTTTGCATCACTTTTATCGTATATATATATGAATTAATACCCATAGACTGAAAATTCACAAAAACGTGGAAAACGGCAAAATATTGCCTAATTCGATGATATTTTGTTTAAATCACATAAAGGAGAAGGGGATGATAAACGTCAAAATATTGCTAAATTCGATGATTTTTCGTACGAAACAAAATGCAAGAAAACTTGCTTAAAATGCAATATTATGCGAAATTCTGAGATTTCAAGGCCAAATCACATATCGTAATACTACATGAAATAGTACCGAAATATTGGTAAAAATTAATATATTTACGTAATATCAAACTACATGATTAACGTGAAAAAATCACTATTTTACCAAATTTGAGGATTTTAACTTCAAATAATTGAGCAAGGTTTCGTATTATTTAGATCCAAGAAAAGACATATGACAATGTTGTTTCCAATACAAATGATAAAAAAAAAACGTGTTTTATGTGTTTTCATTAGAATTAACAAAAATGTTCTTGATTTTCCGTTTATATTACCGAGGGAAGATGTACACGTAAAACCGCTCTAATCCGGCTGAAACGTCGATATATGCAATAAAAACCGAACTTCTCCCCTTTTCAATATCTTACTCAGTATTTTAACGAGAAACAAATAGATGATTGAAAATGAAGTATTTAAGGTTATCATCTAATCAATTATGTGTTTGCATCATTTTTATCGTATATATATGAAATAATACCCATAGACTGAAAATTCACAAAAACGTGGAAAACGGCAAAATATTGCCTAATTCGATGATATTTTGTTTAAATCACATAAAGGAGAAGGGGATGATAAACGTCAAAATATTGCTAAATTCGATGATTTTTCGTACGAAACAAAATGCAAGAAAACTTGCTTAAATTGCAATATTATGCGAAATTCTGAGATTTGAAGGCCAAATCACATATCGTAATACTACATGAAATAGTATCAAAATATTGGTAAAAATGAATATGTTTACGTAATATCAAACTACATGATTAACGTGTAAAAAAGTCACTATTTTACCATATTTGAGGATTTTAACTTCAAATCATTGAGCGAGGTTTCGTATTATTTAGATCCAAGAAAAGACATATGACAATGTTGTTTCCAATACAAATGATAAAAAAACAATGTATTTTCATTAGAATTAACTAAAATGTTCTTGATTTTTAGTTTATATTACGGAGGGAAGATGTACACGTAAAACCGCTCTAATCCGGCTGAAACGTCGATATATGCAATAAAAACCGATCTTCTCCCCTTTTCAATATCTTACTCAGTATTTTAACGAGAAACAAATAGATGATTGAAAATGAAGTATTTAAGGTTATCATCTAATCAATTATGTGTTTGCATCATTTTTATCGTATATATATGAATTAATATTAATAGACTGAAAATTCACAATAACGTGGAAAACGGCAAAATATTGCCTAATTCGATGATATTTTGTTTAAATCACATAAAGGAAAAGGGGATGATAAACGTCAAAATATTGCTAAATTCGATGATTTTTCGTACGAAACAAAATGCAAGAAATCTTGCTTAAAATGCAATATTATGCGAAATTCTGAGATTTCAAGGCCAAATCACATATCGTAATACTACATGAAATAGTATCAAAATATTGGTAAAAATGAATATATTTACGTAATATCAAACTACATGATTAACGTGAAAAAGTCACTATTTTACCAAATTTGAGGATTTTAACTTCAAATCATTGAGCGAGGTTTCGTATTATTTAGATCCAAGAAAAGACATATGACAATGTTGTTTCCAATACAAATGATAAAAAAACAATGTGTTTTCATTAGAATTGACTAAAATGTTCTTGATTTTCCGTTTATATTACTGAGTGAAGATGTACACGTAAAACCGCTCTAATCCGGCTGAAACGTCGATATATGCAATAAAAACCGAACTTCTCCCCTTTTCAATATCTTCCTCAGTATTTTAACTAGAAACAAATAGATGATTGAAAATGAAGTATTTAAGGTTATCATCTAATCAATTATGTGTTTGCATCATTTTTATCGTATATATATGAATTAATACCAATAGACTGAAAATTCACAAAAACGTGGAAAACGGCAAAATATTGCCTAATTCGATGATATTTTGTTTAAATCACATAAAGGAAAAGGGGATGATAAACGTCAAAATATTGCTAAATTCGATGATTTTTCGTACGAAACAAAATGCAAGAAAACTTGCTTAAAATGCAATATTATGCGAAATTCTGAGATTTCAAGGCCAAATCACATATCGTAATACTACATGAAATAGTATCAAAATATTGGTAAAAATGAATATGTTTACGTAATATCAAACTACATGATTAACATGTAAAAAAGTCACTATTTTACCATATTTGAGGATTTTAACTTCAAATCATTGAGCGAGGTTTCGTATTATTTAGATCCAAGAAAAGACATATGACAATGTTGTTTCCAATACAAATGATAAAAAAACAATGTATTTTCATTAGAATTAACTAAAATGTTCTTGATTTTTAGTTTATATTACGGAGGGAAGATGTACACGTAAAACCGCTCTAATCCGGCTGAAACGTCGATATATGCAATAAAAACCGAACTTCTCCCCTTTTCAATATCTTACTCAGTATTTTAACGAGAAACAAATAGATGATTGAAAATGAAGTATTTAAGGTTATCATCTAATCAATTATGTGTTTGCATCATTTTTATCGTATATATATGAATTAATACCAATAGACTGAAAATTCACAAAAACGTGGAAAACGGCAAAATATTGCCTAATTCGATGATATTTTGTTTAAATCACATAAAGGAAAAGGGGATGATAAACGTCAAAATATTGCTAAATTCGATGATTTTTCGTACGAAACAAAATGCAAGAAAACTTGCTTAAAATGCAATATTATGCGAAATTCTGAGATTTCAAGGCCAAATCACATATCGTAATACTACAATGAAATAGTATCAAAATATTGGTAAAAATTAATATATTTACGTAATATCAAACTACATGATTAACGTGTAAAAAAGTCACTATTTTACCATATTTGAGGATTTTAACTTCAAATCATTGAGCGAGGTTTCGTATTATTTAGATCCAAGAAAAGACATATGACAATGTTGTTTCCAATACAAATGATAAAAAAACAATGTATTTTCATTAGAATTAACTAAAATGTTCTTGATTTTTAGTTTATATTACGGAGGGAAGATGTACACGTAAAACCGCTCTAATCCGGCTGAAACGTCGATATATGCAATAAAAACCGAACTTCTCCCCTTTTCAATATCTTCCTCAGTATTTTAACGAGAAACAAATAGATGATTGAAAATGAAGTATTTAAGGTTATCATCTAATCAATTATGTGTTTGCATCACTTTTATCGTATATATATATGAATTAATACCCATAGACTGAAAATTCACAAAAACGTGGAAAACGGCAAAATATTGCCTAATTCGATGATATTTTGTTTAAATCACATAAAGGAAAAGGGGATGATAAACGTCAAAATATTGCTAAATTCGATGATTTTTCGTACGAAACAAAATGCAAGAAAACTTGCTTAAAATGCAATATTATGCGAAATTCTGAGATTTGAAGGCCAAATCACATATCGTAATACTACATGAAATAGTATCGAAATATTGGTAAAAATCAGTATATTTACGTAATATCAAACTACATGATTAACGTGAAAAAGTCACTATTTTACCATGTTTGAGGATTTTAACTTCAAATCATTGAGCGAGGTTTCGTATTATTTCGATCCAAGAAAAGACATATGACAATGTTGTTTCCAATACAAATGATAAAAAACAATGTGTTTTCATTAGAATTAACTAAAATGTTCTTGATTTTTCGTTTATATTACGGAGGGAAGATGTACACGTAAAACAGCTCTAATCCAGCTGAAACGTCGATATATGCAATAAAAACGGAACTTCTCCCCCTTTCAATATCTTACTCAGTATTTTACGAGAAACAAATAGATGATTGAAAATGAAGTATTTAAGGTTATTATCTAATCAATTATGTGTTTGCATCATTTTTATCGTATATATAATGAATTAATACCCATAAACTGATAATTCACAAAAACGTGGAAAAACGGGAAAATACTGCCTAATTCGATGATATTTTGTTTAAATCACATAAAGGAGAAGGGGATGATAAACGTCAAAATATTGCTAAATTCGATGATTTTTCGTACGAAACAAAATGCAAGAAAACTTGCTTAAAATGCAATATTATGCGAAATTCTGAGATTTCAAGGCCAAATCACATATCGTAATACTACATGAAATAGTACCGAAATATTGGTAAAAATTAATATATTTACGTAATATCAAACTACATGATTAACGTGAAAAAATCACTATTTTACCAAATTTGAGGATTTTAACTTCAAATAATTGAGCGAAGGTTTCGTATTATTTAGATCCAAGAAAAGACATATGACAATGTTGTTTCCAATACAAATGATAAAAAAAACGTTATGTGTTTTCATTAGAATTAACTAAAATGTTCTTGATTTTCCGTTTATATTACCGAGGGAAGATGTACACGTAAAACCGCTCTAATCCGGCTGAAACGTCGATATATGCAATAAAAACCGAACTTCTCCCCTTTTCAATATCTTACTCAGTATTTTAACGAGAAACAAATAGATGATTGAAAATGAAGTATTTAAGGTTATCATCTAATCAATTATGTGTTTGCATCATTTTTATCGTATATATATGAATTAATACCCATAGACTGAAAATTCACAAAAACGTGGAAAACGGCAAAATATTGCCTAATTCGATGATATTTTGTTTAAATCACATAAAGGAGAAGGGGATGATAAACGTCAAAATATTGCTAAATTCGATGATTTTTCGTACGAAACAAAATGCAAGAAAACTTGCTTAAATTGCAATATTATGCGAAATTCTGAGATTTGAAGGCCAAATCACATATCGTAATACTACATGAAATAGTATCAAAATATTGGTAAAAATGAATATGTTTACGTAATATCAAACTACATGATTAACGTGTAAAAAAGTCACTATTTTACCATATTTGAGGATTTTAACTTCAAATCATTGAGCGAGGTTTCGTATTATTTAGATCCAAGAAAAGACATATGACAATGTTGTTTCCAATACAAATGATAAAAAAACAATGTATTTTCATTAGAATTAACTAAAATGTTCTTGATTTTTAGTTTATATTACGGAGGGAAGATGTACACGTAAAACCGCTCTAATCCGGCTGAAACGTCGATATATGCAATAAAAACCGATCTTCTCCCCTTTTCAATATCTTACTCAGTATTTTAACGAGAAACAAATAGATGATTGAAAATGAAGTATTTAAGGTTATCATCTAATCAATTATGTGTTTGCATCATTTTTATCGTATATATATGAATTAATATACCATAGACTGAAAATTCACAATAACGTGGAAAACGGCAAAATATTGCCTAATTCGATGATATTTTGTTTAAATCACATAAAGGAAAAGGGGATGATAAACGTCAAAATATTGCTAAATTCGATGATTTTTCGTACGAAACAAAATGCAAGAAAATCTTGCTTAAAATGCAATATTATGCGAAATTCTGAGATTTCAAGGCCAAATCACATATCGTAATACTACATGAAATAGTATCAAAATATTGGTAAAAATGAATATATTTACGTAATATCAAACTACATGATTAACGTGTAAAAAAGTCACTATTTTACCAAATTTGAGGATTTTAACTTCAAATCATTGAGCGAGGTTTCGTATTATTTAGATCCAAGAAAAGACATATGACAATGTTGTTTCCAATACAAATGATAAAAAAACAATGTGTTTTCATTAGAATTGACTAAAATGTTCTTGATTTTCCGTTTATATTACTGAGGGAAGATGTACACGTAAAACCGCTCTAATCCGGCTGAAACGTCGATATATGCAATAAAAACCGAACTTCTCCCCTTTTCAATATCTTACTCAGTATTTTAACGAGAAACAAATAGATGATTGAAAATGAAGTATTTAAGGTTATCATCTAATCAATTATGTGTTTGCATCATTTTTATCGTATATATATGAATTAATACCAATAGACTGAAAATTCACAAAACGTGGAAAACGGCAAAATATTGCCTAATTCGATGATATTTTGTTTAAATCACATAAAGGAAAAGGGGATGATAAACGTCAAAATATTGCTAAATTCGATGATTTTTCGTACGAAACAAAATGCAAGAAAACTTGCTTAAAATGCAATATTATGCGAAATTCTGAGATTTCAAGGCCAAATCACATATCGTAATACTACATGAAATAGTATCAAAATATTGGTAAAAATGAATATATTTACGTAATATCAAACTACATGATTAACAGTGAAAAAAGTCACTATTTTACCATAATTTGAGGATTTTAACTTCAAATCATTGAGCGAGGTTTCGTATTATTTAGATCCAAGAAAAGACATATGACAATGTTGTTTCCAATACAAATGATAAAAAAACAATGTGTTTTCATTAGAATTGACTAAAATGTTCTTGATTTTCCGTTTATATTACTGAGGGAAGATGTACACGTAAAACCGCTCTAATCCGGCTGAAACGTCGATATATGCAATAAAAACCGAACTTCTCCCCTTTTCAATATCTTACTCAGTATTTTAACGAGAAACAAATAGATGATTGAAAATGAAGTATTTAAGGTTATCATCTAATCAATTATGTGTTTGCATCATTTTTATCGTATATATATATGAATTAATACCAATAGACTGAAAATTCACAAAAACGTGGAAAACGGCAAAATATTGCCTAATTCGATGATATTTTGTTTAAATCACATAAAGGAAAAGGGGATGATAAACGTCAAAATATTGCTAAATTCGATGATTTTTCGTACGAAACAAAATGCAAGAAAACTTGCTTAAAATGCAATATTATGCGAAATTCTGAGATTTCAAGGCCAAATCACATATCGTAATACTACATGAAATAGTATCAAAATATTGGTAAAAATGAATATAGTTTACGTAATATCAAACTACATGATTAACGTGTAAAAAAGTCACTATTTTACCATATTTGAGGATTTTAACTTCAAATCATTGAGCGAGGTTTCGTATTATTTAGATCCAAGAAAAGACATATGACAATGTTGTTTCCAATACAAATGATAAAAAAACAATGTATTTTCATTAGAATTAACTAAAATGTTCTTGATTTTTAGTTTATATTACGGAGGGAAGATGTACACGTAAAACCGCTCTAATCCGGCTGAAACGTCGATATATGCAATAAAAACCGAACTTCTCCCCTTTTCAATATCTTACTCAGTATTTTAACGAGAAACAAATAGATGATTGAAAATGAAGTATTTAAGGTTATCATCTAATCAATTATGTGTTTGCATCACTTTTATCGTTATATATATGAATTAATACCCATAGACTGAAAATTCACAAAAACGTGGAAAACGGCAAAATATTGCCTAATTCGATGATATTTTGTTTAAATCACATAAAGGAAAAGGGGATGATAAACGTCAAAATATTGCTAAATTCGATGATTTTTCGTACGAAACAAAATGCAAGAAAACTTGCTTAAAATGCAATATTATGCGAAATTCTGAGATTTCAAGGCCAAATCACATATCGTAATACTACATGAAATAGTATCAAAATATTGGTAAAAATGAATATATTTACGTAATATCAAACTACATGATTAACGTGTAAAAAAGTCACTATTTTACCAAATTTGAGGATTTTAACTACAAATCATTGAGCGAGGTTTCGTATTATTTAGATCCAAGAAAAGACATATAACAATGTTGCTTTCCAATACAAATGATAAAAAAACAATGTGTTTTCACTTAGAATTAACTAAAATGTTCCTTGATTTTCCGTTTATATTACGGAGGGAAGATGTACACGTAAAACCGCTCTAATCCGGCTGAAACGTCGATATATGCAATAAAAACCGAACTTCTCCCCTTTTCAATATCTTACTCAGTATTTTAACGAGAAACAAATAGATGATTGAAAATGAAGTATTTAAGGTTATCATCTAATCAATTATGTGTTTGCATCATTTTTATCGTATATATATGAATTAATATTACCATAGACTGAAAATTCACAAAAACGTGGAAAACGGCAAAATATTGCCTAATTCGATGATATTTTGTTTAAATCACATAAAGGAAAAGGGGATGATAAACGTCAAAATATTGCTAAATTCGATGATTTTTCGTTACGAAACAAAATGCAAGAAAACTTGCTTAAAATGCAATATTATGCGAAATTCTGAGATTTCAAGGCCAAATCACATATCGTAATACTACATGAAATAGTATCAAAATATTGGTAAAAATGAATATATTTACGTAATATCAAACTACATGATTAACGTGAAAAAGTCACTATTTTACCAAATTTGAGGATTTTAACTTCAAATCATTGAGCGAGGTTTCGTATTATTTAGATCCAAGAAAAGACATATGACAATGTTGCTTTCCAATACAAATGATAAAAAAACAATGTGTTTTCACTAGAATTGACTAAAATGTTCTTGATTTTCCGTTTATATTACTGAGGGAAGATGTACACGTAAAACCGCTCTAATCCGGCTGAAACGTCGATATATGCAATAAAAACCGAACTTCTCCCCTTTTCAATATCTTACTCAGTATTTTAACGACAAACAAATAGATAATTGAAAATTAAGTATTTAAGGTTATCATCTAATCAATTATGTGTTTGCATCATTTATATCGTATATATATGAATTAATACCAATAGTCTGAAAATTCACAAAAACGTGGAAAACGGCAAAATATTGCCTAATTCGATGATATTTTGTTTAAATCACATAAAGGAAAAGGGGATGATAAACGTCAAAATATTGCTAAATTCGATGATTTTTCGTACGAAACAAAATGCTAGAAAACTTGCTTAAAATGCAATATTATGCGAAATTCTGAGATTTCAAGGCCAAATCACATATCGTAATACTACATGAAATAGTATCAAAATATTGGTAAAAATGAATATATTTACGTAATATCAAACTACATGATTAACGTGAAAAAGTCACTATTTTACCAAATTTGAGGATTTTAACTTCAAATCATTGAGCGAGGTTTCGTATTATTTAGATCCAAGAAAAGACATATGACAATGTTGTTTCCAATACAAATGATAAAAAAACAATGTGTTTTCATTAGAATTGACTAAAATGTTCTTGATTTTCCGTTTATATTACTGAGGGAAGATGTACACGTAAAACCGCTCTAATCCGGCTGAAACGTCGATATATGCAATAAAAACCGAACTTCTCCCCTTTTCAATATCTTACTCAGTATTTTAACGAGAAACAAATAGATGATTGAAAATGAAGTATTTAAGGTTATACTCTAATCAATTATGTGTTTGCATCACTTTTATCGTATATATATATGAATTAACACCCATAGACTGAAAATTCACAAAAACGTGGAAAACGGCAAAATATTGCCTAATTCGATGATATTTTGTTTAAATCACATAAAGGAAAAGGGGATGATAAACGTCAAAATATTGCTAAATTCGATGATTTTTCGTACGAAACAAAATGCAAGAAAACTTGCTTAAAATGCAATATTATGCGAAATTCTGAGATTTCAAGGCCAAATCACATATCGTAATACTACATGAAATAGTATCAAAATATTGGTAAAAATGAATATGTTTACGTAATATCAAACTACATGATTAACGTGTAAAAAAGTCACTATTTTACCATATTTGAGCATTTTAACTTCAAATCATTGAGCGAGGTTTCGTATTATTTAGATCCAAGAAAAGACATATGACAATGTTGTTTCCAATACAAATGATAAAAAAACAATGTATTTTCATTAGAATTAACTAAAATGTTCTTGATTTTTAGTTTATATTACGGAGGGAAGATGTACACGTAAAACCGCTCTAATCCGGCTGAAACGTCGATATATGCAATAAAAACCGAACTTCTCCCCTTTTCAATATCTTACTCAGTATTTTAACGAGAAACAAATAGATGATTGAAAATGAAGTATTTAAGGTTATCATCTAATCAATTATGTGTTTGCATCACTTTTATCGTTTATAAATATGAATTAATACCCATAGACTGAAAATTCACAAAAACGTGGAAAACGGCAAAATATTGCCTAATTCGATGATATTTTGTTTAAATCACATAAAGGAAAAGGGGATGATAAACGTCAAAATATTGCTAAATTCGATGATTTTTCGTACGAAACAAAATGCAAGAAAACTTGCTTAAAATGCAATATTATGCGAAATTCTGAGATTTCAAGGCCAAATCACATATCGTAATACTACATGAAATAGTATCAAAATATTGGTAAAAATGAATATATTTACGTAATATCAAACTACATGATTAACGTGTAAAAAAGTCACTATTTTACCAAATTTGAGGATTTTAACTTCAAATCATTGAGCGAGGTTTCGTATTATTTAGATCCAAGAAAAGACATATGACAATGTTGCTTCCAATACAAATGATAAAAAAACAATGTGTTTTCACTAGAATTGACTAAAATGTTCCTGATTTTCCGTTTATATTACTGAGGGAAGATGTACACGTAAAACCGCTCAAATCCGGCTGAAACGTCGATATATGCAATAAAAACCGAACTTCTCCCCTTTTCAATATCTTACTCAGTATTTTAACGAGAAACAAATAGATGATTGAAAATGAAGTATTTAAGGTTATCATCTAATCAATTATGTGTTTGCATCATTTTTTTCGTATATATATGAATTAATATTAATAGACTGAAAATTCACAAAAACGTGGAAAACGGCAAAATATTGCCTAATTCGATGATATTTTGTTTAAATCACATAAAAGAAAAGGGGATGATAAACGTCAAAATATTGCTAAATTCGATGATTTTTCGTTCGAAACAAAATGCAAGAAAACTTGCTTAAAATGCAATATTATGCGAAATTCTGAGATTTCAAGGCCAAATCACATATCGTAATACTACATGAAATAGTATCAAAATATTGGTAAAAATGAATATATTTACGTAATATCAAACTACATGATTAACGTGAAAAAGTCACTATTTTACCAAATTTGAGGATTTTAACTTCAAATCATTGAGCGAGGTTTCGTATTATTTAGATCCAAGAAAAGACATATGACAATGTTGCTTCCAATACAAATGATAAAAAAACAATGTGTTTTCACTAGAATTGACTAAAATGTTCCTGATTTTCCGTTTATATTACTGAGGGAATATGTACACGTAAAACCGCTCTAATCCGGCTGAAACGTCGATATATGCAATAAAAACCGAACTTCTCCCCTTTTCAATATCTTACTCAGTATTTTAACGACAAACAAATAGATAATTGAAAATGAAGTATTTAAGGTTATCATCTAATCAATTATGTGTTTGCATCATTTATATCGTATATATATGAATTAATACCAATAGTCTGAAAATTCACAAAAACGTGGAAAACGGCAAAATATTGCCTAATTCGATGATATTTTGTTTAAATCACATAAAGGAAAAGGGGATGATAAACGTCAAAATATTGCTAAATTCGATGATTTTTCGTACGAAACAAAATGCTAGAAAACTTGCTTAAAATGCAATATTATGCGAAATTCTGAGATTTCAAGGCCAAATCACATATCGTAATACTACATGAAATAGTATCAAAATATTGGTAAAAATGAATATATTTACGTAATATCAAACTACATGATTAACGTGAAAAAGTCACTATTTACCAAATTTGAGGATTTTAACTTCAAATCATTGAGCGAGGTTTCGTATTATTTAGATCCAAGAAAAGACATATGACAATGTTGTTTCCAATACAAATGATAAAAAAACAATGTGTTTTCATTAGAATTGACTAAAATGTTCTTGATTTTCCGTTTATATTACTGAGGGAAGATGTACACGTAAAACCGCTCTAATCCGGCTGAAACGTCGATATATGCAATAAAAACCGAACTTCTCCCCTTTTCAATATCTTACTCAGTATTTTAACGAGAAACAAATAGATGATTGAAAATGAAGTATTTAAGGTTATACTCTAATCAATTATGTGTTTGCATCACTTTTATCGTATATATATATGAATTAACACCCATAGACTGAAAATTCACAAAAACGTGGAAAACGGCAAAATATTGCCTAATTCGATGATATTTTGTTTAAATCACATAAAGGAAAAGGGGATGATAAACGTCAAAATATTGCTAAATTCGATGATTTTTCGTACGAAACAAAATGCAAGAAAACTTGCTTAAAATGCAATATTATGCGAAATTCTGAGATTTCAAGGCCAAATCACATATCGTAATACTACATGAAATAGTATCAAAATATTGGTAAAAATGAATATGTTTACGTAATATCAAACTACATGATTAACGTGTAAAAAAGTCACTATTCTACCATATTTGAGCATTTTAACTTCAAATCATTGAGCGAGGTTTCGTATTATTTAGATCCAAGAAAAGACATATGACAATGTTGTTTCCAATACAAATGATAAAAAAACAATGTATTTTCATTAGAATTAACTAAAATGTTCTTGATTTTTAGTTTATATTACGGAGGGAAGATGTACACGTAAAACCGCTCTAATCCGGCTGAAACGTCGATATATGCAATAAAAACCGAACTTCTCCCCTTTTCAATATCTTACTCAGTATTTTAACGAGAAACAAATAGATGATTGAAAATGAAGTATTTAAGGTTATCATCTAATCAATTATGTGTTTGCATCACTTTTATCGTTTATAAATATGAATTAATACCCATAGACTGAAAATTCACAAAAACGTGGAAAACGGCAAAATATTGCCTAATTCGATGATATTTTGTTTAAATCACATAAAGGAAAAGGGGATGATAAACGTCAAAATATTGCTAAATTCGATGATTTTTCGTACGAAACAAAATGCAAGAAAACTTGCTTAAAATGCAATATTATGCGAAATTCTGAGATTTCAAGGCCAAATCACATATCGTAATACTACATGAAATAGTATCAAAATATTGGTAAAAATGAATATATTTACGTAATATCAAACTACATGATTAACGTGTAAAAAAGTCACTATTTTACCAAATTTGAGGATTTTAACTTCAAATCATTGAGCGAGGTTTCGTATTATTTAGATCCAAGAAAAGACATATGACAATGTTGCTTCCAATACAAATGATAAAAAAACAATGTGTTTTCACTAGAATTGACTAAAATGTTCCTGATTTTCCGTTTATATTACTGAGGGAAGATGTACACGTAAAACCGCTCTAATCCGGCTGAAACGTCGATATATGCAATAAAAACCGAACTTCTTCCCTTTTCAATATCTTACTCAGTATTTTAACGACAAACAAATAGATAATTGAAAATGAAGTATTTAAGGTTATCATCTAATCAATTATGTGTTTGCATCATTTATATCGTATATATATGAATTAATACCAATAGTCTGAAAATTCACAAAAACGTGGAAAACGGCAAAATATTGCCTAATTCGATGATATTTTGTTTAAATCACATAAAGGAAAAGGGGATGATAAACGTCAAAATATTGCTAAATTCGATGATTTTTCGTACGAAACAAAATGCTAGAAAACTTGCTTAAAATGCAATATTATGCGAAATTCTGAGATTTCAAGGCCAAATCACATATCGTAATACTACATGAAATAGTATCAAAATATTGGTAAAAATGAATATATTTACGTAATATCAAACTACATGATTAACGTGAAAAAGTCACTATTTTACCAAATTTGAGGATTTTAACTTCAAATCATTGAGCGAGGTTTCGTATTATTTAGATCCAAGAAAAGACATATGACAATGTTGTTTCCAATACAAATGATAAAAAAACAATGTGTTTTCATTAGAATTGACTAAAATGTTCTTGATTTTCCGTTTATATTACTGAGGGAAGATGTACACGTAAAACCGCTCTAATCCGGCTGAAACGTCGATATATGCAATAAAAACCGAACTTCTCCCCTTTTCAATATCTTACTCAGTATTTTAACGAGAAACAAATAGATGATTGAAAATGAAGTATTTAAGGTTATCATCTAAACAATTATGTGTTTGCATCACTTTTATCGTATATATATATGAATTAACACCCATAGACTGAAAATTCACAAAAACGTGGAAAACGGCAAAATATTGCCTAATTCGATGATATTTTGTTTAAATCACATAAAGGAAAAGGGGATGATAAACGTCAAAATATTGCTAAATTCGATGATTTTTCGTACGAAACAAAATGCAAGAAAACTTGCTTAAAATGCAATATTATGCGAAATTCTGAGATTTCAAGGCCAAATCACATATCGTAATACTACATGAAATAGTATCAAAATATTGGTAAAAATGAATATGTTTACGTAATATCAAACTACATGATTAACGTGTAAAAAAGTCACTATTTTACCATATTTGAGCATTTTAACTTCAAATCATTGAGCGAGGTTTCGTATTATTTAGATCCAAGAAAAGACATATGACAATGTTGTTTCCAATACAAATGATAAAAAAACAATGTATTTTCATTAGAATTAACTAAAATGTTCTTGATTTTTAGTTTATATTACGGAGGGAAGATGTACACGTAAAACCGCTCTAATCCGGCTGAAACGTCGATATATGCAATAAAAACCGAACTTCTCCCCTTTTCAATATCTTACTCAGTATTTTAACGAGAAACAAATAGATGATTGAAAATGAAGTATTTAAGGTTATCATCTAATCAATTATGTGTTTGCATCACTTTTATCGTTTGTAAATATGAATTAATACCCATAGACTGAAAATTCACAAAAACGTGGAAAACGGCAAAATATTGCCTAATTCGATGATATTTTGTTTAAATCACATAAAGGAAAAGGGGATGATAAACGTCAAAATATTGCTAAATTCGATGATTTTTCGTACGAAACAAAATGCAAGAAAACTTGCTTAAAATGCAATATTATGCGAAATTCTGAGATTTCAAGGCCAAATCACATATCGTAATACTACATGAAATAGTATCAAAATATTGGTAAAAATGAATATATTTACGTAATATCAAACTACATGATTAACGTGTAAAAAAGTCACTATTTTACCAAATTTGAGGATTTTAACTACAAATCATTGAGCGAGGTTTCGTATTATTTAGATCCAAGAAAAGACATATAACAATTTTGCTTCCAATACAAATGATAAAAAAACAATGTGTTTTCACTAGAATTGACTAAAATGTTCCTGATTTTCCGTTTATATTACTGAGGGAAGATGTACACGTAAAACCGCTCTAATCCGGCTGAAACGTCGATATATGCAATAAAAACCTAACTTCTCCCCTTTTCAATATCTTACTCAGTATTTTAACGAGAAACAAATAGATGATTGAAAATGAAGTATTTAAGGTTATCATCTAATCAATTATGTGTTTGCATCATTTTTATCGTATATATATGAATTAATATTAATAGACTGAAAATTCACAAAAACGTGGAAAACGGCAAAATATTGCCTAATTCGATGATATTTTGTTTAAATCACATAAAGGAAAAGGGGATGATAAACGTCAAAATATTGCTAAATTCGATGATTTTTCGTACGAAACAAAATGCAAGAAAACTTGTTTAAAATTCAATATTATGCGAAATTCTGAGATTTCAAGGCCAAATCACATATCGTAATACTTCATGAAATAGTATCAAAATATTGGTAAAAATGAATATATTTACGTAATATCAAACTACATGATTAACGTGAAAAAGTCACTATTTTACCAAATTTGAGGATTTTAACTTCAAATCATTGAGCGAGGTTTCGTATTATTTAGATCCAAGAAAAGACATATAACAATGTTGTTTCCAATACAAATGATAAAAAAACAATGTGCTTTCATTAGAATTGACTAAAATGTTCATGATTTTCCGTTTATATTACTGAGGGAAGATGTACACGTAAAACCGCTCTAATCCGGCTGAAACGTCGATATATGCAATAAAAACCGAACTTCTCCCCTTTTCAATATCTTACTCAGTATTTTAACGAGAAACAAATAGATGATTGAAAATGAAGTATTTAAGGTTATCATCTAATCAATTATGTGTTTGCATCATTTTTATCGTATATATATGAATTAATACCAATAGACTGAAAATTCACAAAAACGTGGAAAACGGCAAAATATTGCCTAATTCGATGATATTTTGTTTAAATCACATAAAGGAAAAGGGGATGATAAACGTCAAAATATTGCTAAATTCGATGATTTTTCGTACGAAACAAAATGCAAGAAAACTTGCTTAAAATGCAATATTATGCGAAATTCTGAGATTTCAAGGCCAAATCACATATCGTAATACAACAATGAAATAGTATCAAAATATTGGTAAAAATGAATATATTTACGTAATATCAAGCTACATGATTAACGTGTAAAAAAGTCACTATTTTACCATATTTGAGGATTTTAACTTCAAATCATTGAGCGAGGTTTCGTATTATTTAGATCCAAGAAAAGACATATGACAATGTTGTTTCCAATACAAATGATAAAAAAACAATGTATTTACATTAGAATTAACTAAAATGTTCTTGATTTTTAGTTTATATTACGGAGGGAAGATGTACACGTAAAACCGCTCTAATCCGGCTGAAACGTCGATATATGCAATAAAAACCGAACTTCTCCCCTTTTCAATATCTTCCTCAGTATTTTAACGAGAAACAAATAGATGATTGAAAATGAAGTATTTAAGGTTATCATCTAATCAATTATGTGTTTGCATCATTTTTATCGTATATATATGAATTAATACGAATAGACTGAAAATTCACAAAAACGTGGAAAACGGCAAAATATTGCCTAATTCGATGATATTTTGTTTAAATCACATAAAGGAAAAGGGGATGATAAACGTCAAAATATTGCTAAATTCGATGATTTTTCGTACGAAACAAAATGCAAGAAAACTTGCTTAAAATGCAATATTATGCGAAATTCTGAGATTTCAAGGCAAAATCACATATCGTAATACAACAATGAAATAGTATCAAAATATTGGTAAAAATGAATATATTTACGTAATATCAAGCTACATGATTTACGTGTAAAAAAGTCACTATTTTACCATATTTGAGGATTTTAACTTCAAATCATTGAGCGAGGTTTCGTATTATTTAGATCCAAGAAAAGACATATGACAATGTTGTTTCCAATACAAATGATAAAAAAACAATGTATATACATTAGAATTAACTAAAATGTTCTTGTTTTTAGTTTATATTACGGAGGGAAGATGTACACGTAAAACCGCTCTAATCCGGCTGAAACGTCGATATATGCAATAAAAACCGAACTTCTCCCCTTTTCAATATCTTCCTCAGTATTTTAACGAGAAACAAATAGATGATTGAAAATGAAGTATTTAAGGTTATCATCTAATCAATTATGTGTTTGCATCACTTTTATCGTTTATATATATGAATTAATACCAATAGACTGAAAATTCACAAAAACGTGGAAAACGGCAAAATATTGCCTAATTCGATGATATTTTGTTTAAATCACATAAAGGAGAAGGGGATGATAAACGTCAAAATATTGCTAAATTCGATGATTTTTCGTACGAAACAAAATGCAAGAAAACTTGCTTAAATTGCAATATTATGCGAAATTCTGAGATTTGAAGGCCAAATCACATATCGTAATACTACATGAAATAGTATCAAAATATTGGTAAAAATGAATATGTTTACGTAATATCAAACTACATGATTAACGTGTAAAAAAGTCACTATTTTACCATATTTGAGGATTTTAACTTCAAATCATTGAGCGAGGTTTCGTATTATTTAGATCCAAGAAAAGACATATGACAATGTTGTTTCCAATACAAATGATAAAAAAACAATGTATTTTCATTAGAATTAACTAAAATGTTCTTGATTTTTAGTTTATATTACGGAGGGAAGATGTACACGTAAAACCGCTCTAATCCGGCTGAAACGTCGATATATGCAATAAAAACCGATCTTCTCCCCTTTTCAATATCTTACTCAGTATTTTAACGAGAAACAAATAGATGATTAAAAATGAAGTATTTAAGGTTATCATCTAATCAATTATGTGTTTGCATCATTTTTATCGTATATATATGAATTAATATTAATAGACTGAAAATTCACAAAAACGTGGAAAACGGCAAAATATTGCCTAATTCGATGATATTTTGTTTAAATCACATAAAGGAAAAGGGGATGATAAACGTCAAAATATTGCTAAATTCGATGATTTTTCGTACGAAACAAAATGCAAGAAATCTTGCTTAAAATGCAATATTATGCGAAATTCTGAGATTTCAAGGCCAAATCACATATCGTAATACTACATGAAATAGTATCAAAATATTGGTAAAAATGAATATATTTACGTAATATCAAACTACATGATTAACGTGAAAAAGTCACTATTTTACCAAATTTGAGGATTTTAACTTCAAATCATTGAGCGAGGTTTCGTATTATTTAGATCCAAGAAAAGACATATGACAATGTTGTTTCCAATACAAATGATAAAAAAAAAATGAGTTTTCATTAGAATTTACTAAAATGTTCCTGATTTTCCGTTTATATTACTGAGGGAAGATGTACACGTAAAACCGCTCTAATCCGGCTGAAACGTCGATATATGCAATAAAAACCGAACTTCTCCCCTTTTCAATATCTTCCTCAGTATTTTAACGAGAAACAAATAGATGATTGAAAATGAAGTATTTAAGGTTATCATCTAATCAATTATGTGTTTGCATCATTTTTATCGTATATATATGAATTAATACCAATAGACTGAAAATTCACAAAAACGTGGAAAACGGCAAAATATTGCCTAATTCGATGATATTTTGTTTAAATCACATAAAGGAAAAGGGGATGATAAACGTCAAAATATTGCTAAATTCGATGATTTTTCGTACGAAACAAAATGCAAGAAAACTTGCTTAAAATGCAATATTATGCGAAATTCTGAGATTTCAAGGCCAAATCACATATCGTAATACTACATGAAATAGTATCAAAATATTGGTAAAAATGAATATGTTTACGTAATATCAAACTACATGATTAACGTGTAAAAAAGTCACTATTTTACCATATTTGAGGATTTTAACTTCAAATCATTGAGCGAGGTTTCGTATTATTTAGATCCAAGAAAAGACATATGACAATGTTGTTTCCAATACAAATGATAAAAAAACAATGTATTTTCATTAGAATTAACTAAAATGTTCTTGATTTTTAGTTTATATTACGGAGGGAAGATGTACACGTAAAACCGCTCTAATCCGGCTGAAACGTCGATATATGCAATAAAAACCGAACTTCTCCCCTTTTCAATATCTTACTCAGTATTTTAACGAGAAACAAATAGATGATTGAAAATGAAGTATTTAAGGTTATCATCTAATCAATTATGTGTTTGCATCATTTTTATCGTATATATATGAATTAATACCAACCCAGCAAACACAAATCATCTACACAACGTTCGCCTATCTCTTCCCATAGGTGTGGGAATGATTTGCATTGAGAATGGTGCAGGAGTGCCTTTGAGAAACTTTTACTCAAAAAATCCAAACACAAAGGTTTAATTATAAATAGTTTTTCTACAATTATTTTCTTCCAAATGTAAAACAAATAGTTTTTACATGTTTAAATATAAAATTTATGGTGTTTTTTTGTAAAATTCATTAATAAATTGTGAATGATATATATTGGCTGAGTGAAACCTTTAAAATCCATTTAGTTATAATATGAACAGAAAAAAGTAGTTTTCCAAATTTTCTAAAAATCGCTCTTTTTAACACAATTTGACTCCTTATGCATTCCACTAAACACTAATATCATGTTTATATATATAATTTATGTATTATTCCCTAAGATAATTTATATAAATTATAAAAGTTGCTGGAAAGTGGTGAGAAAGAATCTGAACACGTTTTGTTGTCTTATATTGGCGTGTTCTTATTAACTAGAGTGAGTAAGAGTGAGCGAGAGTGGGTAAGAGTGAGTAAGAGTGACTGAAGGTGAGTGAGAGTGCCAGAGAGTGTGTAAGTGTGAGTAAGAGTGAGTATAAGTAAGAGTGACTGAGAGTGAGTAAGAGTGAGAGTAAGGGTGACAGAATGAGTAAGAGTGAGAGTAAAGTGATTGAGAGTTAGAGTGAGAGTAAGAGTGATTGAGAGTTAGTGAGAGTAAGAGTGATTGAGAGTAAGAGTGATTGAGAGTAAGAGTGATTGAGAGTAAGAGTGATTGAGAGTAAGAGTGATTGGGAGTAAGAGTGATTGAGAGTAAGAGTGATTGGGAGTAAGAGTGATTGGGAGTAAGAGTGAGAGTAAGAGTAAGAATGAGAATAAGAGTGATTGAGAGTAAGAGTGATTGGGAGTAAGAGTAAGAATGAGAGTAGGAGTGATTGAGGGTAGGAGTGATTGGGAGTAGGAGTGATTGGGAGTAAGAGTGATTGAGAGTAAGAGTAATTGAGAGTAAGAATATGAGAGTAAGAGTGAGAGAGTGAGTATGAATGGGTAAGGGTGACTGAGAGTGAGTAAGAGTGACAGAGTAAGAATGACAGAGTAAGAGTGATAGAGAGTAAGAGTGACAGAGAGTAAGAGTGACAGAGAGTAAGAGTGACAGAGAGTAAGAGTGACAGAGAGTAAGAGTGACAGAGAGTAAGAGTGACAGAGTAAGAGTGAGTATGAGAGTGAGTAAGGATGACTGAGAGAAAGAGTGAGTAATAGTGCGTAAGAGTGATTGAGAGTTAGAGTGAGAGTAAGAGTGATTGAGAGTTAGTGAGAGTAAGAGTGATTGAGAGTAAGAGTGATTGAGAGTAAAAGTGATTGAGAGTAAGAGTGATTGAGAGTAAGAGTGATTGGGAGTAAGAGTGATTGAGAGTAAGAGTGAGTGGGAGTAAGAGTGATTGGGAGTAAGAGTGATTGGGAGTAGGAGTAAGAATGAGAATAAGAGTGATTGAGAGTAAGAGTGAGTAAGAGTAAGAATGAGAGTAAGAGTGATTGAGAGTAGGAGTGATTGAGAGTAAGAGTGATTGAGAGTAAGAGTGATTGGGAGTAAGAGTGATTGAGAGTAAGAGTGATTGGGAGTAAGAGTGATTGGGAGTAGGAGTAAGAATGAGAATAAGAGTGATTGAGAGTAAGAGTGAGTAAGAGTAAGAATGAGAGTAAGAGTGATTGAGAGTAAGAGTGATTGAGAGTAAAAGTGATTGAGAGTAAGAGTGATTGAGAGTAAGAGTGATTGAGAGTAAGAGTGATTGAGAGTAAGAGTGATTGGGAGTAAGAGTGATTGGGAGTAAGAGTGAGAGTAAGAGTAAGAATGAGAATAAGAGTGATTGAGAGTAAGAGTGATTGGGAGTAAGAGTATGAGTAAGAATGTGAGTAGGAGTGATTGAGAGTAGGAGTGATTGGGAGTAGGAGTGATTGGGAGTAAGAGTGATTGAGAGTAAGAGTAATTGAGAGTAAGAGTATGAGAGTAAGAGTGAGAGAGTGAGTATGAATGGGTAAGGGTGACAGAGTGAGTAAGAATGACAGAGTAAGAGTGACAGAGAGTAAGAGTGACAGAGAGTAAGAGTGACAGAGAGTAAGAGTGAAAGAGTAAGAGTGACAGAGAGTAAGAGTGACAGAGAGTAAGAGTGACAGAGAGTAAGAGTGACAGAGAGTAAGAGTGACAGAGAGTAAGAGTGACAGAGAGTAAGAGTGACAGAGTAAGAGTGACAGAGAGTAAGAGTGACAGAGAGTAAGAGTGACAGAGAGTAAGAGTGACAGAGAGTAAGACTGACAGAGTAAGAGTGACAGAGAGTAAGAGTGACAGAGTAAGAGTGACAGAGTAAGAGTGATAGAGAGTAAGAGTGACAGAGAGTAGGAGTGACAGAGACTAAGAGTGACAGAGTAAGAGTGACAGAGTAAGAGTGATAGAGAGTAAGAGTGACAGTGAGTAAGAGTGACAGAGAGTAAGAGTGACAGAGTAAGAGTGACAGAGAGTAAGAGTGACAGAGTGTAAGAGTGACAGAGTAAGAGTGACAGAGTAAGAGTGACAGAGTAAGAGTGACAGAGAGTAAGAGTGACAGAGTAAGAGTGACAGAGTAAGAGTGATAGAGAGTAAGAGTGACAGTGAGTAAGAGTGACAGAGAGTAAGAGTGACAGAGTAAGAGTGACAGAGTGTAAGAGTGACAGAGTAAGAGTGACAGAGTAAGAGTGACAGAGTAAGAGTGACAGAGAGTAAGAGTGACAGAGAGTAAGAGTGACAGAGTAAGAGTGACAGAGAGTAAGAGTGACAGAGAGTAAGAGTGACAGAGAGTAAGAGTGACAGAGTAAGAGTGACAGAGTAAGAGTGACAGAGAGTAAGAGTGACAGAGAGTAAGAGTGACAGAGAGTAAGAGTGACAGAGTAAGAGAGTGAGAGTGATTATGAGAGAGTTAAGAGTGTGAGGTGTGTGAGTGTAGCAGGCCAGGGAGGCAGGATGTGTGGTCACAGGCGAGGCCTAGGCCTCGTGATCTCTAATGTTGGTTTTTATATATATGTTGGATTTTTTGTCCTGTTTCAAATTATAATTATTTAGCAGGAATGTAATAAGATATTGCACAGTATTAATGTGACAATAATATATGCATTATTTCCTTGATAATCAAACTTGTTGTTCAAAGATAATATACAATCTTTGAAGGAAACATTTTGAGAGCGCGAGCTGGCACCACTGTTCTGGTGGTGAGAGAGACATATGGTTAGTTGTACTCAGACCTACAGTGGAGAAGGGTGTGTCCCAGATGGCCGCCACCAGCCGCCACCCGCCGCCACCCGCCGCCACCCGCCGCCACCCGCCGCCCACCACCAGCCGCCACCCGCCACCACCCGCCACCCACCACCAGCCGCCACCAGCCGCCGCCCACCACCAGCCGCCACCCGCCACCACCGACCACCAGCCGCAACCCGCCACCCACCACCCACCACCAGCCGCCACCCGCCACCACCTACCACCAGCCACCACCCACCACCAGCCGCCACCCGCCACCACCCACCACCAGCCGCCACCCGCCACCACCCACCACCCGCCACCACCCACCACCAGCCGCCACCGCCACTCACCACCCGCCGCCACCCGCCACCACCCACCACCACCCGCCACCCGCCACCACCCACCACCAGCCGCCACCGCCACTCACCACCCGCCGCCACCCGCCACCACCCACCACCCGCCGCCACCCGCCACCACCCACCACCAGCCGCCACCCGCCACCACCCGCCACCACCCGCCACCCGCCACCAACCACCGCCACCCACCACCGCCACTCACCACCCGCCGCCACCATCCACCACCAGCCGCCACCCGCCACCAGCCACCGCCACCCACCACCGCCACCCGCCGCCACCACCCACCACCAGCCGCCACCCGCCACCACCCACCACCAGCCGACACCCGCCACCACCCACCACCAGCCGCCACCCGCCACCACCCACCACCAGCCGCCACCCGCCACCACCCACCACCAGCCGCCACCCGCCACCAGCCACCGCCACCCACCACCGCCATTCACCACCCGCCGCCACCACCCGCCACCCACCACCAGCCGCCACCCGCCACCACCCACCACCAGCCGCCACCCACCACCCACCACCAGCCGCCACCCGCCACCACCCACCACCAGCCGCCACCCACCACCAGCCGCCACCCGCCACCACCCGCCACCAGCCGCCACCCGCCACCAGCCACCGCCACCCACCACCGCCACTCACCACCCGCCGCCACCACCCACCACCAGCCGCCACCCGCCACCAGCCACCGCCACCCACCACCGCCACCCGCCGCCACCACCCACCACCACCACCCACCACCACCAGCCGCCGCCGCCACCACCACCCACCACCACCGCCGCCACCACCCATCACCGCCGCCGCCACCACCACCCACCACCACCGCCGCCGCCACCACCCATCACCGCCGCCGCCACCACCACCTGCCACCAGCCGCCACCACCGCCCGCTATCAGCCGTCACCGCCCGTTGCCACAGTCGCCACCGCAAGCCGCCACCGCCAGCCGCCACCAGCCCCCCCACCGCCGATCGTCACCACCCACCACAGCCGCCGCCGCCCGCCACCGCCCGCCACCACCCACCACAGCCGCCACCACCCACCACCCGCCGCCACCACCCACCACCACCAGCCGCCGCCGCCACCCACCACCCGCCGCCACCACCCACCACCACCACCAGCCGCCGCCGCCACCACCACCCACCACCACCGCCGCCACCACCACCCACCACCACCACCGCCGCCACCACCTACCACCGCCAGCCGCCACTACTCATCACAGACGCCGCCACCCGCCACCGCCCGCAACCACCGCCAGACACAGCCGCCAGTGTCCGCCACCGCCGCCACTGTCCGCCACTGCCGCCACTGTCCGCCACCGCCGTCACTGTCCGCCACCGCCACCACTAGCTGTCTGCCACCGCCACCACTGTCCGCCCGCCGCTACCACTGTCCGCCCGCCGCCACCACTGTCCGCCCGCCGCCTCCACTGTCCGCCCGCCGCCTCCACTGTCCGCCCGCCGCCGCCACTGTCCGCCCGCCGCCGCCACTGTCCGCCCGCCGCCGCCACTGTCCGCCCGCCGCCACTGTCCACCACCGCCGCCAAAGCCGCCACTATCCGCCACAGCCGCCACTGTCCGCCCGCCGCCACTGTCCGCCCGCCGCCACTATCCGCCACCGCCGCCACTGTCCGCCCGCCGCCACTGTCCGCCCGCCGCCGCCCTGTCCGCCCGCCGCCACTATCCGCCACTGTCCGCCCGCCGCCACTGTCCGCCCGCCGCCACTATCCGCCACCGCCGCCACTGTCCGCCCGACGCCACTGTCCGCCACCGCCGCCACTTTCCGCCCGCCGCCACTGTCCGCCCGCTGCCACTATCCGCCACCGCCACCACTGTCCGCCACCGCCACCACTGTCTGCCACCGCCACCACTGTCCGCCCGCTGCCTCCACTGTCCGCCCGCCGCCACCACCGTCCGCCCGCCGCCACCACTGTCCGCCCGCCGCCGCCACTGTCCGCCCGCCGCCGCCACTGTCCGCCCGCCGCCACTGTCCGCCCGCCGCCACTGTCCACCACCGCCGCCAAAGCCGCCACGGTCCGCCCGCCGCCACTATCCGCCACAGCCGCCACTATCCGCCACCGCCGCCACTGTCCGCCCGCCGCCACTATCCGCCACCGCCGCCACTGTCCGCCCGCCGCCACTATCCGCCACCGCCGCCACTGTCCGCCCGCCGCCGCCACTGTCCGCCCGCCGCCGCCACTGTCCTCCCGCCGCCACTATCCGCCACCGCCGCCACTGTCCGCCACAGCCGCCACTCTCCGCCGTACAGCCTCCCTTCTCTCCGTTAGTAAATAATTTTAATTGTTAGTAAATAATAAAAGAAATATAAATTATTAGATTTTTTTTACCCTTCAATTGGTTTTAATATTAAAATTGAAAATAATAATATAATATAAAATATAATAAAAATAATATAATATAAAATATAATTTAATTTCAAGAAATTTAACTTTACACACAAAGTTGTAAAAAGGGTTCAGATTATTGGCTCAAACCTTTCATAAGAGATTCATATTGGTATATGAATGGATTATGAATGACTCATGTTAGGAGTGTAAAGTTGCCACAACATCTCAAATTAGTGTTAGATACATATGTCTTGGTTATAAGTTTTGGAAACCTATTTAAGTCCACACACAATATCGTATCTGATACGATAAAACAAACGTTTCCAATACTTTCAAATACTTTCCAGATATGTTGTGGCAACCTAAAATTGTTTGCTGGGAATAGACTGAAAATTCACAAAAACGTGGAAAACGGCAAAATATTGCCTAATTCGATGATATTTTGTTTAAATCACATAAAGGAAAAGGGGATGATAAACGTCAAAATATTGCTAAATTCGATGATTTTTCGTACGAAACAAAATGCAAGAAAACTTGCTTAAAATGCGAAATTCTGAGATTTGAAGGCCAAATCTCATATCGTAATACTACATGAAATAGTATCGAAATATTGGTAAAAATGAATATATTTACGTAATATCAAACTACATGATTAACGTGTAAAAAAGTCACTATTTTACCATATTTGAGGATTTTAACTTCAAATCATTGAGCGAGGTTTCGTATTATTTAGATCCAAGAAAAGACATATGACAATGTTGTTTCCAATACAAATGATAAAAAAACAATGTATTTTCATTAGAATTAACTAAAATGTTCTTGATTTTTAGTTTATATTACGGAGGGAAGATGTACACGTAAAACCGCTCTAATCCGGCTGAAACGTCGATATATGAAATAAAAACCGAACTTCTCCCCTTTTCAATATCTTCCTCAATATTTTAACGAGAAACAAATAGATGATTGAAAATGAAGTATTTAAGGTTATTGTCTAATCAATTATGTGTTTGCATCACTTTTATCGTATATATATGAATTAATACCCATAGACTGAAAATTCACAAAAACGTGGAAAACGGCAAAATATTGCCTAATTCGATGATATTTTGATTAAATCACATAAAGCAAAAGGGGATGATAAACGTCAAAATATTGCTAAATTGGATGATATTTCGTACGAAACAAAATGCAAGAAAACTTGCTTAAAATGCAATATTATGCGAAATTCTGAGATTTGAAGGTCAAATCACATATCGTAATACTACAAGAAATAGTATCGAAATATTGGTAAAAATGAGTATATTTACGTAATATCAAACTACATGATTAACGTGAAAAAGTCACTATTTTACCATGTTTGAGGATTTTAACTTCAAATCATTGAGCGAGGTTTCGTATTATTTAGATCCAAGAAAAGACATATGACAATGTTGTTCCAATACAAATGATAAAAAAACAATGTGTTTTCATTAGAATTAACTAAAATGTTCTTGATTTTCCGTTTATATTACGGAGGGAATATGTACACGTAAAACCACTCTAATCCGGCTGAAACCTCGATATATGCAATGAAAACCGAACTTCTCCCCCTTTAATTATCTTACTCAGTATTTTAACGAGAAACAAATAGATGATTGAAAATGAAGTATTTAAGGTTATTATCTAATCAATTATGTGTTTGCATCATTTTTATCGTATATATAATGAATTAATACCCATAGACTGAAAATTCACAAAAACGTGGAAAAACGGCAAAATATTGCCTAATTCGATGATATTTTGTTTAAATCACATAAAGGAAAAGGGGATGATAAACGTCAAAATATTGCTAAATTCGATGATTTTTCGTACGAAACAAAATGCAAGAAAACTTGCTTAAAATGCAATATTATGCGAAACTCTGAGATTTGAAGGCCAAATCACATATCGTAATACTACATGAAATAGTATCGAAATATTGGTAAAAATGAATATATTTACGTAATATCAAACTACATGATTAACATGAAAACGTCACTATTTTACAAAACTTGAGGATTTCAACTTCAAATCATTGAGCGAGGTTTCGTATTATTTAGATCCAAGAAAAGACATATGACAATGTTGTTTCCAATACAAATGATAAAAAAACAATGTGTTTTCATTAGAATTTACTAAAATGATCCTGATTTTCCGTTTATATTACTGAGGGAAGATGTACACGTAAAACCGCTCTAATCCGGCTGAAACGTCGATATATGCAATAAAAACCGAACTTCTCCCCTTTTCAATATCTTACTCAGTATTTTAACGAGAAACAAATAGATGATTGAAAATGAAGTATTTAAGGTTATTATCTAATCAATTATGTGTTTACATCATTTTTATCGTATATATAATGAAATAATACCCATAAACTGAAAATTCACAAAAACGTGGAAAAACGGCAAAATATTGCCTAATTCGATGATATTTTGTTTAAATCACACAAAGGAGAAGGGGATGATAAACGTCAAAATATTGCTAAATTCGATGATTTTTCGTACGAAACAAAATGCAAGAAAACTTGCTTAAAATGCAATATTATGCGAAATTCTGAGATTTCAAGGCCAAATCACATATCGTAATACTACATGAAATAGTATCGAAATATCGGTAAAAATGAATATATTTACGTAATATCAAACTACATGATTAACGTGAAAAAGTCACTATTTTACCAAATTTGAGGATTTTAACTTCAAATCATTGAGCGAGGTTTCGCATTATTTAGATCCAAGAAAAGACATATGACAATGTTGTTTCCAATACAAATGATAAAAAAACAATGTGTTTTCATTAGAATTGACTAAAATGTTCTTGATTTTCCGTTTATATTACTGAGGGAAGATGTACACGTAAAACCGCTCTAATCCGGCTGAAACGTCGATATATGCAATAAAAACCGAACTTCTCCCCTTTTCAATATCTTACTCAGTATTTTAACGAGAAACAAATAGATGATTGAAAATGAAGTATTTAATATCATCTAATCAATCAGGTTATCATCTAATCTATTATGTGTTTGCATCATTTTTATAGTGTATATATGAGTTAATACCAATAGACTGAAAATTCACAAAAACGTGGAAAACGGCAAAATATTGCCTAATTCGATGATATTTTGTTTAAATCACATCAAGGAAAAGGGGATGATAAACGTCAAAATATTGCTAAATTCGATGATTTTTCGTACGAAACAAAATGCAAGAAAACTTGCTTAAAATGCAATATTATGCGAAATTCTGAGATTTGAAGGCCAAATCACATATCGTAATACTACATGAAATAGTATCGAAATATTGGTAAAAATGAATATATTTACGTAATATCAAACTACATGATTAACATGAAAACGTCACTATTTTACCAAATTTGAGGATTTTAACTTCAAATCATTGAGCGAGGTTTCGTATTATTTAGATCCAGAAAGAGACATATGACAATGTTGTTTCCAATACAAATGATAAAAAAACAATGAGTTTTCATTAGAATTTACTAAAATGTTCCTGATTTTCCGTTTATATTACTGAGGGAAGATGTACACGTAAAACCGCTCTAATCCGGCTGAAACGTCGATATATGCAATAAAAACCGAACTTCTCCCCCTTTCAATATCTTACTCAGTATTTTAACGAGAAACAAATAGATGATTGAAAATGAAGTATTTAAGGTTATCATCTAATCAATTATGTGTTTGCATCATTTTTATCGTATATATATGAATTAATACCCATAGACTGAAAATTCACAAAAACGTGGAAAACGGCAAAATATTGCCTAATTCGATGATATTTTGTTTAAATCACATAAAGGAAAAGGGGATGATAAAAGTCAAAATATTG
Organism: Procambarus clarkii; assembly: GCF_040958095.1. Classification (NCBI taxonomy): domain Eukaryota; kingdom Metazoa; phylum Arthropoda; class Malacostraca; order Decapoda; family Cambaridae; genus Procambarus; species Procambarus clarkii. The sequence goes on from NW_027189683.1 coordinate 67,580, forward strand.
CTAAATTCGATGATTTTTCGTACGAAACAAAATGCAAGAAAACTTGCTTAAATTGCAATATTATGCGAAATTCTGAGATTTGAAGGCCAAATCACGTATCGTGATACTACATGAAATAGTATCGAAATATTGGTAAAAATGAATATATTTACGTAATATCAAACTACATGATTAACGTGAAAAAGTCACTATTTTACCAAATTTGAGGATTTTAACTTCAAATAATTGAGCAAGGTTTCGTATTATTTAGATCCAAGAAAAGACATATGACAATGTTGTTTCCAATACAAATGATAAAAAAAAACGTGTTTTATGTGTTTTCATTAGAATTAACTAAAATGTTCTTGATTTTCCGTTTATATTACCGAGGGAAGATGTACACGTAAAACCGCTCTAATCCGGCTGAAACGTCGATATATGCAATAAAAACCGAACTTCTCCCCTTTTCAATATCTTACTCAGTATTTTAACGAGAAACAAATAGATGATTGAAAATGAAGTATTTAAGGTTATCATCCAATCAATTATGTGTTTGCATCATTTTTATCGTATATATATGAATTAATACCCATAGACTGAAAATTCACAAAAACGTGGAAAACGGCAAAATATTGCCTAATTCGATGATATTTTGTTTAAATCACATAAAGGAAAAGGGGATGATAAACGTCAAAATATTGCTAAATTCGATGATTTTTCGTACGAAACAAAATGCAAGAAAACTTGCTTAAAATGCAATATTATGCGAAATTCTGAGATTTGAAGGCCAAATCACATATCGTAATACTACATGAAATAGTATCGAAATATTGGTAAAAATGAATATATTTACGTAATATCAAACTACATGATTAACGTGAAAAGTCACTATTTTACCAAATTTGAGGATTTTAACTTCAAATCATTGAGCGAGGTTTCGCATTATTTAGATCCAAGAAAAGACATATGACAATGTTGTTTCCAATACAAATGATAAAAAAACAATGTGTTTTCATTAGAATTGACTAAAATGTTCTTGATTTTCCGTTTATATTACTGAGGGAAGATGTACACGTAAAACCGCTCTAATCCGGCTGAAACGTCGATATATGCAATAAAAACCGAACTTCTCCCCTTTTCAATATCTTACTCAGTATTGTAACGAGAAACAAATAGATGATTGAAAATGAAGTATTTAATATCATCTAATCAATCAGGTTATCATCTAATCTATTATGTGTTTGCATCATTTTTATAGTATATATATGAGTTAATACCAATAGACTGAAAATTCACAAAAACGTGGAAAACGGCAAAATATTGCCTAATTCGATGATATTTTGTTTAAATCACATCAAGGAAAAGGGGATGATAAACGTCAAAATATTGCTAAATTCGATGATTTTTCGTACGAAACAAAATGCAAGAAAACTTGCTTAAAATGCAATATTATGCGAAATTCTGAGATTTGAAGGCCAAATCACATATCGTAATACTACATGAAATAGTATCGAAATATTGGTAAAAATGAATATATTTACGTAATATCAAACTACATGATTAACATGAAAACGTCACTATTTTACCAAATTTGAGGATTTTAACTTCAAATCATTGAGCGAGGTTTCGTATTATTTAGATCCAGAAAGAGACATATGACAATGTTGTTTCCAATACAAATGATAAAAAAACAATGAGTTTTCATTAGAATTTACTAAAATGTTCCTGATTTTCCGTTTATATTACTGAGGGAAGATGTACACGTAAAACCGCTCTAATCCGGCTGAAACGTCGATATATGCAATAAAAACCGAACTTCTCCCCCTTTCAATATCTTACTCAGTATTTTAACGAGAAACAAATAGATGATTGAAAATGAAGTATTTAAGGTTATCATCTAATCAATTATGTGTTTGCATCATTTTTATCGTATATATATGAATTAATACCCATAGACTGAAAATTCACAAAAACGTGGAAAACGGCAAAATATTGCCTAATTCGATGATATTTTGTTTAAATCACATAAAGGAAAAGGGGATGATAAAAGTCAAAATATTGCTAAATTCGATGATTTTTCGTACGAAACAAAATGCAAGAAAACTTGCTTAAATTGCAATATTATGCGAAATTCTGAGATTTGAAGGCCAAATCACGTATCGTGATACTACATGAAATAGTATCGAAATATTGGTAAAAATGAATATATTTACGTAATATCAAACTACATGATTAACATGAAAACGTCACTATTTTACCAAATTTGAGGATTTTAACTTCAAATCATTGAGCGAGGTTTCGTATTATTTAGATCCAGAAAGAGACATATGACAATGTTGTTTCCAATACAAATGATAAAAAAACAATGAGTTTTCATTAGAATTTACTAAAATGTTCCTGATTTTCCGTTTATATTACTGAGGGAAGATGTACACGTAAAACCGCTCTAATCCGGCTGAAACGTCGATATATGCAATAAAAACCGAACTTCTCCCCCTTTCAATATCTTACTCAGTATTTTAACGAGAAACAAATAGATGATTGAAAATGAAGTATTTAAGGTTATCATCTAATCAATTATGTGTTTGCATCATTTTTATCGTATATATATGAATTAATACCCATAGACTGAAAATTCACAAAAACGTGGAAAACGGCAAAATATTGCCTAATTCGATGATATTTTGTTTAAATCACATAAAGGAAAAGGGGATGATAAAAGTCAAAATATTGCTAAATTCGATGATTTTTCGTACGAAACAAAATGCAAGAAAACTTGCTTAAATTGCAATATTATGCGAAATTCTGAGATTTGAAGGCCAAATCACGTATCGTGATACTACATGAAATAGTATCGAAATATTGGTAAAAATGAATATATTTACGTAATATCAAACTACATGATTAACGTGAAAAAGTCACTATTTTACCAAATTTGAGGATTTTAACTTCAAATCATAGAGCGAGGTTTCGTATTATTTAGATCCATGAAAAGACATATGACAATGTTGTTTCCAATACAAATGATAAAAAAACAATGTGTTTTCATTAGAATTGACTAAAATGTTCTTGATTTTCCGTTTATATTACTGAGGGAAGATGTACACGTAAAACCGCTCTAATCCGGTTGAAACGTCGATATATGCAATAAAAACCGAACTTCTCCCCTTTTCAATATCTTACTCAGTATTTTAACGAGAAACAAATAGATGATTGAAAATGAAGTATTTAAGGTTATCATCTAATCAATTATGTGTTTGCATCATTTTTATCGTATATATATGAATTAATACCCATAGACTGAAAATTCACAAAAACGTGGAAAACGGCAAAATATTGCCTAATTCGATGATATTTTGTTTAAATCACATAAAGGAAAAGGGGATGATAAAAGTCAAAATATTGCTAAATTCGATGATTTTTCGTACGAAACAAAATGCAAGAAAACTTGCTTAAATTGCAATATTATGCGAAATTCTGAGATTTGAAGGCCAAATCACGTATCGTGATACTACATGAAATAGTATCGAAATATTGGTAAAAATGAATATATTTACGTAATATCAAACTACATGATTAACGTGAAAAAGTCACTATTTTACCAAATTTGAGGATTTTAACTTCAAATCATAGAGCGAGGTTTCGTATTATTTAGATCCATGAAAAGACATATGACAATGTTGTTTCCAATACAAATGATAAAAAAACAATGTGTTTTCATTAGAATTGACTAAAATGTTCTTGATTTTCCGTTTATATTACTGAGGGAAGATGTACACGTAAAACCGCTCTAATCCGGTTGAAACGTCGATATATGCAATAAAAACCGAACTTCTCCCCTTTTCAATATCTTACTCAGTATTTTAACGAGAAACAAATAGATGATTGAAAATGAAGTATTTAAGGTTATCATCTAATCAATTATGTGTTTGCATCATTTTTATCGTATATATATGAATTAATACCAATAGACTGAAAATTCACAAAAACGTGGAAAACGGCAAAATATTGCCTAATTCGATGATATTTTGTTTAAATCACATAAAGGAAAAGGGGATGATAAACGTCAAAATATTGCTAAATTCGATGATTTTTCGTACGAAACAAAATGCAAGAAAACTTGCTTAAAATGCAATATTATGCGAAATTCTGAGATTTCAAGGCCAAATCACATATCGTAATACTACAATGAAATAGTATCAAAATATTGGTAAAAATTAATATATTTACGTAATATCAAACTACATGATTAACGTGTAAAAAAGTCACTATTTTACCTTATTTGAGGATTTTAACTTCAAATCATTGAGCGAGGTTTCGTATTATTTAGATCCAAGAAAAGACATATGACAATGTTGTTTCCAATACAAATGATAAAAAAACAATGTATTTTCATTAGAATTACCTAAAATGTTCTTGATTTTTAGTTTATATTACGGAGGGAAGATGTACACGTAAAACCGCTCTAATCCGGCTGAAACGTCGATATATGCAATAAAAACCGAACTTCTCCCCTTTTCAATATCTTCCTCAGTATTTTAATGAGAAACAAATAGATGATTGAAAATGAAGTATTTAAGGTTATCATCTAATCAATTATGTGTTTGCATCACTTTTATCGTATATATATATGAATTAATACCCATAGACTGAAAATTCACAAAAACGTGGAAAACGGCAAAATATTGCCTAATTCGATGATATTTTGTTTAAATCACATAAAGGAAAAGGGGATGATAAACGTCAAAATATTGCTAAATTCGATGATTTTTCGTACGAAACAAAATGCAAGAAAACTTGCTTAAAATGCAATATTATGCGAAATTCTGAGATTTGAAGGCCAAATCACATATCGTAATACTACATGAAATAGTATCGAAATATTGGTAAAAATCAGTATATTTACGTAATATCAAACTACATGATTAACGTGAAAAAGTCACTATTTTACCATGTTTGAGGATTTTAACTTCAAATCATTGAGCGAGGTTTCGTATTATTTCGATCCAAGAAAAGACATATGACAATGTTGTTTCCAATACAAATGATAAAAAACAATGTGTTTTCATTAGAATTAACTAAAATGTTCTTGATTTTTCGTTTATATTACGGAGGGAAGATGTACACGTAAAACAGCTCTAATCCGGCTGAAACGTCGATATATGCAATAAAAACGGAACTTCTCCCCCTTTCAATATCTTACTCAGTATTTTACGAGAAACAAATAGATGATTGAAAATGAAGTATTTAAGGTTATTATCTAATCAATTATGTGTTTGCATCATTTTTATCGTATATATAATGAATTAATACCCATAAACTGAAAATTCACAAAAACGTGGAAAAACGGCAAAATACTGCCTAATTCGATGATATTTTGTTTAAATCACATAAAGGAGAAGGGGATGATAAACGTCAAAATATTGCTAAATTCGATGATTTTTCGTACGAAACAAAATGCAAGAAAACTTGCTTAAAATGCAATATTATGCGAAATTCTGAGATTTCAAGGCCAAATCACATATCGTAATACTACATGAAATAGTATCGAAATATTGGTAAAAATTAATATATTTACGTAATATCAAACTACATGATTAACGTGAAAAAATCACTATTTTACCAAATTTGAGGATTTTAACTTCAAATAATTGAGCAAGGTTTCGTATTATTTAGATCCAAGAAAAGACATATGACTATGTTGTTTCCAATACAAATGATAAAAAAAACGTGTTTTATGTGTTTTCATTAGAATTAACTAAAATGTTCTTGATTTTCCGTTTATATTACCGAGGGAAGATGTACACGTAAAACCGCTCTAATCCGGCTGAAACGTCGATATATGCAATAAAAACCGAACTTCTCCCCTTTTCAATATCTTACTCAGTATTTTAACGAGAAACAAATAGATGATTGAAAATGAAGTATTTAAGGTTATCATCTAATCAATTATGTGTTTGCATCATTTTTATCGTATATATGTGAAATAATACCCATAGACTGAAAATTCACAAAAACGTGGAAAACGGCAAAATATTGCCTAATTCGATGATATTTTGTTTAAATCACATAAAGGAGAAGGGGATGATAAACGTCAAAATATGGCTAAATTCGATGATTTTTCGTACGAAACAAAATGCAAGAAAACTTGCTTAAATTGCAATATTATGCGAAATTCTGAGATTTGAAGGCCAAATCACGTATCGTGATACTACATGAAATAGTATCGAAATATTGGTAAAAATGAATATATTTACGTAATATCAAACTACATGATTAACGTGAAAAAGTCACTATTTTACCAAATTTGAGGATTTTAACTTCAAATCATTGAGCGAGGTTTCGTATTATTTAGATCCAAGAAAAGACATATGACAATGTTGTTTCCAATACAAATGATAAAAAAACAATGTGTTTTCATTAGAATTGACTAAAATGTTCTTGATTTTCCGTTTATATTACTGAGGGAAGATGTACACGTAAAACCGCTCTAATCCGGCTGAAACGTCGATATATGCAATAAAAACCTAACTTCTCCCCTTTTCAATATCTTACTCAGTATTTTAACGAGAAACAAATAGATGATTGAAAATGAAGTATTTAAGGTTATCATCTAATCAATTATGTGTTTGCATCATTTTTATCGTATATATATGAATTAATATTAATAGACTGAAAATTCACAAAAACGTGGAAAACGGCAAAATATTGCCTAATTCGATGATATTTTGTTTAAATCACATAAAGGAAAAGGGGATGATAAACGTCAAAATATTGCTAAATTCGATGATTTTTCGTACGAAACAAAATGCAAGAAAACTTGCTTAAAATGCAATACTATGCGAAATTCTGAGATTTCAAGGCCAAATCACATATCGTAATACTACATGAAGTAGTATCAAAATATTGGTAAAATTAATATATTTACGTAATATCAAACAACATGATTAACGTGAAAAAGTCACTATTTTACAAAATTTGAGGATTTTAACTTCAAATCATTGAGCGAGGTTTTGTATTATTTAGATCCAAGAAAAGACATATGACAATGTTGTTTCCAATACAAATGATAAAAAAACGATGTGTTTTCATTAGAATTGACTAAAATGTTCTTGATTTTCCGTTTATATTACTGAGGGAAGATGTACACGTAAAACCGCTCTAATCCGGCTGAAACGTCGATATATGCAATAAAAACCGAACTTCTCCCCTTTTCAATATCTTCCTCAGTATTTTAATGAGAAACAAATAGATGATTGAAAATGAAGTATTTAAGGTTATCATCTAATCAATTATGTGTTTGCATCACTTTTATCGTTTATAAATATGAATTAATACCCATAGACTGAAAATTCACAAAAACGTGGAAAACGGCAAAATATTGCCTAATTCGATGATATTTTGTTTAAATCACATAAAGGAAAAGGGGATGATAAACGTCAAAATATTGCTAAATTCGATGATTTTTCGTACGAAACAAAATGCAAGAAAACTTGCTTAAAATGCAATATTATGCGAAATTCTGAGATTTGAAGGCCAAATCACATATCGTAATACTACATGAAATAGTATCAAAATATTGGTAAAAATGAATATATTTACGTAATATCAAACTACATGATTAACGTGTAAAAAAGTCACTATTTTACCAAATTTGAGGATTTTAACTTCAAATCATTGAGCGAGGTTTCGTATTATTTAGATCCAAGAAAAGACATATGACAATGTTGCTTCCAATACAAATGATAAAAAAACAATGTGTTTTCACTAGAATTGACTAAAATGTTCCTGATTTTCCGTTTATATTACTGAGGGAAGATGTACACGTAAAACCGCTCTAATCCGGCTGAAACGTCGATATATGCAATAAAAACCGAACTTCTCCCCTTTTCAATATCTTACTCAGTATTTTAACGACAAACAAATAGATAATTGAAAATGAAGTATATAAGGTTATCATCTAATAAATTATGTGTTTGCATCATTTATATCGTATATATATGAATTAATACCAATAGTCTGAAAATTCACAAAAACGTGGAAAACGGCAAAATATTGCCTAATTTGATGATATTTTGTTTAAATCACATAAAGGAAAAGGGGATGATAAACGTCAAAATATTGCTAAATTCGATGATTTTTCGTACGAAACAAAATGCTAGAAAACTTGCTTAAAATGCAATATTATGCGAAATTCTGAGATTTCAAGGCCAAATCACATATCGTAATACTACATGAAATAGTATCAAAATATTGGTAAAAATGAATATATATACGTAATATCAAACTACATGATTAACGTGAAAAAGTCACTATTTTACCAAATTTGAGGATTTTAACTTCAAATCATTGAGCGAGGTTTCGTATTATTTAGATCCAAGAAAAGACATATGACAATGTTGTTTCCAATACAAATGATAAAAAAACAATGTGTTTTCATTAGAATTGACTAAAATGTTCTTGATTTTCCGTTTATATTACTGAGGGAAGATGTACACGTAAAACCGCTCTAATCCCGCTGAAACGTCGATATATGCAATAAAAACCTAACTTCTCCCCTTTTCAATATCTTACTCAGTATTTTAACGAGAAACAAATAGATGATTGAAAATGAAGTATTTAAGGTTATCATCTAATCAATTATGTGTTTGCATCATTTTTATCGTATATATATGAATTAATATTAATAGACTGAAATTTCACAAAAACGTGGAAAACGGCAAAATATTGCCTAATTCGATGATATTTTGTTTAAATCACATAAAGGAAAAGGGGATGATAAACGTCAAAATATTGCTAAATTCGATGATTTTTCGTACGAAACAAAATGCAAGAAAACTTGCTTAAAATGCAACACTATGCGAAATTCTGAGATTTCAAGGCCAAATCACATATCGTAATACTACATGAAGTAGTATCAAAATATTGGTAAAATTAATATATTTACGTAATATCAAACAACATGATTAACGTGTAAAAGTCACTATTTTACAAAATTTGAGGATTTTAACTTCAAATCATTGAGCGAGGTTTTGTATTATTTAGATCCAAGAAAAGACATATGACAATGTTGTTTCCAATACAAATGATAAAAAAACAATGTGTTTTCATTAGAATTGACTAAAATGTTCTTGATTTTCCGTTTATATTACTGAGGGAAGATGTACACGTAAAACCGCTCTAATCCGGCTGAAACGTCGATATATGCAATAAAAACCGAACTTCTCCCCTTTTCAATATCTTCCTCAGTATTTTAATGAGAAACAAATAGATGATTGAAAATGAAGTATTTAAGGTTATCATCTAATCAATTATGTGTTTGCATCACTTTTATCGTTTATAAATATGAATTAATACCCATAGACTGAAAATTCACAAAAACGTGGAAAACGGCAAAATATTGCCTAATTCGATGATATTTTGTTTAAATCACATAAAGGAAAAGGGGATGATAAACGTCAAAATATTGCTAAATTCGATGATTTTTCGTACGAAACAAAATGCAAGAAAACTTGCTTAAAATGCAATATTATGCGAAATTCTGAGATTTGAAGGCCAAATCACATATCGTAATACTACATGAAATAGTATCAAAATATTGGTAAAAATGAATATATTTACGTAATATCAAACTACATGATTAACGTGTAAAAAAGTCACTATTTTACCAAATTTGAGGATTTTAACTTCAAATCATTGAGCGAGGTTTCGTATTATTTAGATCCAAGAAAAGACATATGACAATGTTGCTTCCAATACAAATGATAAAAAAACAATGTGTTTTCACTAGAATTGACTAAAATGTTCCTGATTTTCCGTTTATATTACTGAGGGAAGATGTACACGTAAAACCGCTCTAATCCGGCTGAAACGTCGATATATGCAATAAAAACCGAACTTCTCCCCTTTTCAATATCTTACTCAGTATTTTAACGACAAACAAATAGATAATTGAAAATGAAGTATTTAAGGTTATCATCTAATCAATTATGTGTTTGCATCATTTATATCGTATATATATGAATTAATACCAATAGTCTGAAAATTCACAAAAACGTGGAAAACGGCAAAATATTGCCTAATTCGATGATATTTTGTTTAAATCACATAAAGGAAAAGGGGATGATAAACGTCAAAATATTGCTAAATTCGATGATTTTTCGTACGAAACAAAATGCTAGAAAACTTGCTTAAAATGCAATATTATGCGAAATTCTGAGATTTCAAGGCCAAATCACATATCGTAATACTACATGAAATAGTATCAAAATATTGGTAAAAATGAATATATTTACGTAATATCAAACTGCATGATTAACGTGAAAAAGTCACTATTTTACCAAATTTGAGGATTTTAACTTCAAATCATTGAGCGAGGTTTCGTATTATTTAGATCCAAGAAAAGACATATGACAATGTTGTTTCCAATACAAATGATAAAAAAACAATGTGTTTTCATTAGAATTGACTAAAATGTTCTTGATTTTCCGTTTATATTACTGAGGGAAGATGTACACGTAAAACCGCTCTAATCCGGCTGAAACGTCGATATATGCAATAAAAACCGAACTTCTCCCCTTTTCAATATCTTACTCAGTATTTTAACGAGAAACAAATAGATGATTGAAAATGAAGTATTTAAGGTTATCATCTAATCAATTATGTGTTTGCATCACTTTTATCGTATATATATATGAATTAACACCCATAGACTGAAAATTCACAAAAACGTGGAAAACGGCAAAATATTGCCTAATTCGATGATATTTTGTTTAAATCACATAAAGGAAAAGGGGATGATAAACGTCAAAATATTGCTAAATTCGATGATTTTTCGTACGAAACAAAATGCAAGAAAACTTGCTTAAAATGCAATATTATGCGAAATTCTGAGATTTCAAGGCCAAATCACATATCGTAATACTACATGAAATAGTATCAAAATATTGGTAAAAATGAATATGTTTACGTAATATCAAACTACATGATTAACGTGTAAAAAAGTCACTATTTTACCATATTTGAGGATTTTAACTTCAAATCATTGAGCGAGGTTTCGTATTATTTGGATCCAAGAAAAGACATATGACAATGTTGCTTCCAATACAAATGATAAAAAAACAATGTGTTTTCACTAGAATTGACTAAAATGTTCCTGATTTTCCGTTTATATTACTGAGGGAAGATGTACACGTAAAACCGCTCTAATCCGGCTGAAACGTCGATATATGCAATAAAAACCGAACTTCTCCCCTTTTCAATATCTTACTCAGTATTTTAACGACAAACAAATAGATAATTGAAAATGAAGTATTTAAGGTTATCATCTAATCAATTATGTGTTTGCATCATTTATATCGTATATATATGAATTAATACCAATAGTCTGAAAATTCACAAAAACGTGGAAAACGGCAAAATATTGCCTAATTCGATGATATTTTGTTTAAATCACATAATGGAAAAGGGGATGATAAACGTCAAAATATTGCTAAATTCGATGATTTTTCGTACGAAACAAAATGCTAGAAAACTTGCTTAAAATGCAATATTATGCGAAATTCTGAGATTTCAAGGCCAAATCACATATCGTAATACTACATGAAATAGTATCAAAATATTGGTAAAAATGAATATATTTACGTAATATCAAACTACATGATTAACGTGAAAAAGTCACTATTTTACCAAATTTGAGGATTTTAACTTCAAATCATTGAGCGAGGTTTCGTATTATTTAGATCCAAGAAAAGACATATGACAATGTTGTTTCCAATACAAATGATAAAAAAACAATGTGTTTTCATTAGAATTGACTAAAATGTTCTTGATTTTCCGTTTATATTACCGAGGGAAGATGTACACGTAAAACCGCTCTAATCCGGCTGAAACGTCGATATATGCAATAAAAACCGAACTTCTCCCCTTTTCAATATCTTACTCAGTATTTTAACGAGAAACAAATAGATGATTGAAAATGAAGTATTTAAGGTTATCATCTAATCAATTATGTGTTTGCATCACTTTTATCGTATATATATATGAATTAACACCCATAGACTGAAAATTCACAAAAACGTGGAAAACGGCAAAATATTGCCTAATTCGATGATATTTTGTTTAAATCACATAAAGGAAAAGGGGATGATAAACGTCAAAATATTGCTAAATTCGATGATTTTTCGTACGAAACAAAATGCAAGAAAACTTGCTTAAAATGCAATATTATGCGAAATTCTGAGATTTCAAGGCCAAATCACATATCGTAATACTACATGAAATAGTATCAAAATATTGGTAAAAATGAATATGTTTACGTAATATCAAACTACATGATTAACGTGTAAAAAAGTCACTATTTTACCATATTTGAGCATTTTAACTTCAAATCATTGAGCGAGGTTTCGTATTATTTAGATCCAAGAAAAGACATATGACAATGTTGTTTCCAATACAAATGATAAAAAAACAATGTATTTTCATTAGAATTAACTAAAATGTTCTTGATTTTTAGTTTATATTACGGAGGGAAGATGTACACGTAAAACCGCTCTAATCCGGCTGAAACGTCGATATATGCAATAAAAACCGAACTTCTCCCCTTTTCAATATCTTACTCAGTATTTTAACGAGAAACAAATAGATGATTGAAAATGAAGTATTTAAGGTTATCATCTAATCAATTATGTGTTTGCATCACTTTTATCGTTTATAAATATGAATTAATACCCATAGACTGAAAATTCACAAAAACGTGGAAAACGGCAAAATATTGCCTAATTCGATGATATTTTGTTTAAATCACATAAAGGAAAAGGGGATGATAAACGTCAAAATATTGCTAAATTCGATGATTTTTCGTACGAAACAAAATGCAAGAAAACTTTCTTAAAATGCAATATTATGCGAAATTCTGAGATTTCAAGGCCAAATCACATATCGTAATACTACATGAAATAGTATCAAAATATTGGTAAAAATGAATATATTTACGTAATATCAAACTACATGATTAACGTGTAAAAAAGTCACTATTTTACCAAATTTGAGGATTTTAACTTCAAATCATTGAGCGAGGTTTCGTATTATTTAGATCCAAGAAAAGACATATGACAATGTTGCTTCCAATACAAATGATAAAAAAACAATGTGTTTTCACTAGAATTGACTAAAATGTTCCTGATTTTCCATTTATATTACTGAGGGAAGATGTACACGTAAAACCGCTCTAATCCGGCTGAAACGTCGATATATGCAATAAAAACCGAACTTCTCCCCTTTTCAATATCTTACTCAGTATTTTAACGACAAACAAATAGATAATTGAAAATGAAGTATTTAAGGTTATCATCTAATCAATTATGTGTTTGCATCATTTATATCGTATATATATGAATTAATACCAATAGTCTGAAAATTCACAAAAACGTGGAAAACGGCAAAATATTGCCTAATTCGATGATATTTTGTTTAAATCACATAAAGGAAAAGGGGATGATAAACGTCAAAATATTGCTAAATTCGATGATTTTTCGTACGAAACAAAATGCTAGAAAACTTGCTTAAAACGCAATATTATGCGAAATTCTGAGATTTCAAGGCCAAATCACATATCGTAATACTACATGAAATAGTATCAAAATATTGGTAAAAATGAATATATTTACGTAATATCAAACTACATGATTAACGTGAAAAAGTCACTATTTTACCAAATTTGAGGATTTTAACTTCAAATCATTGAGCGAGGTTTCGTATTATTTAGATCCAAGAAAAGACATATGACAATGTTGTTTCCAATACAAATGATAAAAAAACAATGTGTTTTCATTAGAATTGACTAAAATGTTCTTGATTTTCCGTTTATATTACTGAGGGAAGATGTACACGTAAAACCGCTCTAATCCGGCTGAAACGTCGATATATGCAATAAAAACCGAACTTCTCCCCTTTTCAATATCTTACTCAGTATTTTAACGAGAAGCAAATAGATGATTGAAAATGAAGTATTTAAGGTTATCATCTAATCAATTATGTGTTTGCATCACTTTTATCGTATATATATATGAATTAACACCCATAGACTGAAAATTCACAAAAACGTGGAAAACGGCAAAATATTGCCTAATTCGATGATATTTTGTTTAAATCACATAAAGGAAAAGGGGATGATAAACGTCAAAATATTGCTAAATTCGATGATTTTTCGTACGAAACAAAATGCAAGAAAACTTGCTTAAAATGCAATATTATGCGAAATTCTGAGATTTCAAGGCCAAATCACATATCGTAATACTACATGAAATAGTATCGAAATATCGGTAAAAATGAATATATTTACGTAATATCAAACTACATGATTAACGTGAAAAAGTCACTATTTTACCAAATTTGAGGATTTTAACTTCAAATCATTGAGCGAGGTTTCGCATTATTTAGATCCAAGAAAAGACATATGACAATGTTGTTTCCAATACAAATGATAAAAAAACAATGTGTTTTCATTAGAATTGACTAAAATGTTCTTGATTTTCCGTTTATATTACTGAGGGAAGATGTACACGTAAAACCGCTCTAATCCGGCTGAAACGTCGATATATGCAATAAAAACCGAACTTCTCCCCTTTTCAATATCTTACTCAGTATTTTAACGAGAAACAAATAGATGATTGAAAATGAAGTATTTAATATCATCTAATCAATCAGGTTATCATCTAATCTATTATGTGTTTGCATCATTTTTATAGTATATATATGAGTTAATACCAATAGACTGAAAATTCACAAAAACGTGGAAAACGGCAAAATATTGCCTAATTCGATGATATTTTGTTTAAATCACATCAAGGAAAAGGGGATGATAAACGTCAAAATATTGCTAAATTCGATGATTTTTCGTACGAAACAAAATGCAAGAAAACTTGCTTAAAATGCAATATTATGCGAAATTCTGAGATTTGAAGGCCAAATCACATATCGTAATACTACATGAAATAGTATCGAAATATTGGTAAAAATGAATATATTTACGTAATATCAAACTACATGATTAACATGAAAACGTCACTATTTTACCAAATTTGAGGATTTTAACTTCAAATCATTGAGCGAGGTTTCGTATTATTTAGATCCAGAAAGAGACATATGACAATGTTGTTTCCAATACAAATGATAAAAAAACAATGAGTTTTCATTAGAATTTACTAAAATGTTCCTGATTTTCCGTTTATATTACTGAGGGAAGATGTACACGTAAAACCGCTCTAATCCGGCTGAAACGTCGATATATGCAATAAAAACCGAACTTCTCCCCCTTTCAATATCTTACTCAGTATTTTAACGAGAAACAAATAGATGATTGAAAATGAAGTATTTAAGGTTATCATCTAATCAATTATGTGTTTGCATCATTTTTATCGTATATATATGAATTAATACCCATAGACTGAAAATTCACAAAAACGTGGAAAACGGCAAAATATTGCCTAATTCGATGATATTTTGTTTAAATCACATAAAGGAAAAGGGGATGATAAAAGTCAAAATATTGCTAAATTCGATGATTTTTCGTACGAAACAAAATGCAAGAAAACTTGCTTAAATTGCAATATTATGCGAAATTCTGAGATTTGAAGGCCAAATCACGTATCGTGATACTACATGAAATAGTATCGAAATATTGGTAAAAATGAATATATTTACGTAATATCAAACTACATGATTAACGTGAAAAAGTCACTATTTTACCAAATTTGAGGATTTTAACTTCAAATCATAGAGCGAGGTTTCGTATTATTTAGATCCATGAAAAGACATATGACAATGTTGTTTCCAATACAAATGATAAAAAAACAATGTGTTTTCATTAGAATTGACTAAAATGTTCTTGATTTTCCGTTTATATTACTGAGGGAAGATGTACACGTAAAACCGCTCTAATCCGGTTGAAACGTCGATATATGCAATAAAAACCGAACTTCTCCCCTTTTCAATATCTTACTCAGTATTTTAACGAGAAACAAATAGATGATTGAAAATGAAGTATTTAAGGTTATCATCTAATCAATTATGTGTTTGCATCATTTTTATCGTATATATATGAATTAATACCCATAGACTGAAAATTCACAAAAACGTGGAAAACGGCAAAATATTGCCTAATTCGATGATATTTTGTTTAAATCACATAAAGGAAAAGGGGATGATAAAAGTCAAAATATTGCTAAATTCGATGATTTTTCGTACGAAACAAAATGCAAGAAAACTTGCTTAAATTGCAATATTATGCGAAATTCTGAGATTTGAAGGCCAAATCACGTATCGTGATACTACATGAAATAGTATCGAAATATTGGTAAAAATGAATATATTTACGTAATATCAAACTACATGATTAACGTGAAAAAGTCACTATTTTACCAAATTTGAGGATTTTAACTTCAAATCATAGAGCGAGGTTTCGTATTATTTAGATCCATGAAAAGACATATGACAATGTTGTTTCCAATACAAATGATAAAAAAACAATGTGTTTTCATTAGAATTGACTAAAATGTTCTTGATTTTCCGTTTATATTACTGAGGGAAGATGTACACGTAAAACCGCTCTAATCCGGTTGAAACGTCGATATATGCAATAAAAACCGAACTTCTCCCCTTTTCAATATCTTACTCAGTATTTTAACGAGAAACAAATAGATGATTGAAAATGAAGTATTTAAGGTTATCATCTAATCAATTATGTGTTTGCATCATTTTTATCGTATATATATGAATTAATACCAATAGACTGAAAATTCACAAAAACGTGGAAAACGGCAAAATATTGCCTAATTCGATGATATTTTGTTTAAATCACATAAAGGAAAAGGGGATGATAAACGTCAAAATATTGCTAAATTCGATGATTTTTCGTACGAAACAAAATGCAAGAAAACTTGCTTAAAATGCAATATTATGCGAAATTCTGAGATTTCAAGGCCAAATCACATATCGTAATACTACAATGAAATAGTATCAAAATATTGGTAAAAATTAATATATTTACGTAATATCAAACTACATGATTAACGTGTAAAAAAGTCACTATTTTACCTTATTTGAGGATTTTAACTTCAAATCATTGAGCGAGGTTTCGTATTATTTAGATCCAAGAAAAGACATATGACAATGTTGTTTCCAATACAAATGATAAAAAAACAATGTATTTTCATTAGAATTACCTAAAATGTTCTTGATTTTTAGTTTATATTACGGAGGGAAGATGTACACGTAAAACCGCTCTAATCCGGCTGAAACGTCGATATATGCAATAAAAACCGAACTTCTCCCCTTTTCAATATCTTCCTCAGTATTTTAACGAGAAACAAATAGATGATTGAAAATGAAGTATTTAAGGTTATCATCTAATCAATTATGTGTTTGCATCACTTTTATCGTATATATATATGAATTAATACCCATAGACTGAAAATTCACAAAAACGTGGAAAACGGCAAAATATTGCCTAATTCGATGATATTTTGTTTAAATCACATAAAGGAAAAGGGGATGATAAACGTCAAAATATTGCTAAATTCGATGATTTTTCGTACGAAACAAAATGCAAGAAAACTTGCTTAAAATGCAATATTATGCGAAATTCTGAGATTTGAAGGCCAAATCACATATCGTAATACTACATGAAATAGTATCGAAATATTGGTAAAAATCAGTATATTTACGTAATATCAAACTACATGATTAACGTGAAAAAGTCACTATTTTACCATGTTTGAGGATTTTAACTTCAAATCATTGAGCGAGGTTTCGTATTATTTCGATCCAAGAAAAGACATATGACAATGTTGTTTCCAATACAAATGATAAAAAACAATGTGTTTTCATTAGAATTAACTAAAATGTTCTTGATTTTTCGTTTATATTACGGAGGGAAGATGTACACGTAAAACAGCTCTAATCCGGCTGAAACGTCGATATATGCAATAAAAACGGAACTTCTCCCCCTTTCAATATCTTACTCAGTATTTTACGAGAAACAAATAGATGATTGAAAATGAAGTATTTAAGGTTATTATCTAATCAATTATGTGTTTGCATCATTTTTATCGTATATATAATGAATTAATACCCATAAACTGAAAATTCACAAAAACGTGGAAAAACGGCAAAATACTGCCTAATTCGATGATATTTTGTTTAAATCACATAAAGGAGAAGGGGATGATAAACGTCAAAATATTGCTAAATTCGATGATTTTTCGTACGAAACAAAATGCAAGAAAACTTGCTTAAAATGCAATATTATGCGAAATTCTGAGATTTCAAGGCCAAATCACATATCGTAATACTACATGAAATAGTATCGAAATATTGGTAAAAATTAATATATTTACGTAATATCAAACTACATGATTAACGTGAAAAAATCACTATTTTACCAAATTTGAGGATTTTAACTTCAAATAATTGAGCAAGGTTTCGTATTATTTAGATCCAAGAAAAGACATATGACTATGTTGTTTCCAATACAAATGATAAAAAAAACGTGTTTTATGTGTTTTCATTAGAATTAACTAAAATGTTCTTGATTTTCCGTTTATATTACCGAGGGAAGATGTACACGTAAAACCGCTCTAATCCGGCTGAAACGTCGATATATGCAATAAAAACCGAACTTCTCCCATTTTCAATATCTTACTCAGTATTTTAACGAGAAACAAATAGATGATTGAAAATGAAGTATTTAAGGTTATCATCTAATCAATTATGTGTTTGCATCATTTTTATCGTATATATGTGAAATAATACCCATAGACTGAAAATTCACAAAAACGTGGAAAACGGCAAAATATTGCCTAATTCGATGATATTTTGTTTAAATCACATAAAGGAGAAGGGGATGATAAACGTCAAAATATGGCTAAATTCGATGATTTTTCGTACGAAACAAAATGCAAGAAAACTTGCTTAAATTGCAATATTATGCGAAATTCTGAGATTTGAAGGCCAAATCACGTATCGTGATACTACATGAAATAGTATCGAAATATTGGTAAAAATGAATATATTTACGTAATATCAAACTACATGATTAACGTGAAAAAGTCACTATTTTACCAAATTTGAGGATTTTAACTTCAAATCATTGAGCGAGGTTTCGTATTATTTAGATCCAAGAAAAGACATATGACAATGTTGTTTCCAATACAAATGATAAAAAAACAATGTGTTTTCATTAGAATTGACTAAAATGTTCTTGATTTTCCGTTTATATTACTGAGGGAAGATGTACACGTAAAACCGCTCTAATCCGGCTGAAACGTCGATATATGCAATAAAAACCTAACTTCTCCCCTTTTCAATATCTTACTCAGTATTTTAACGAGAAACAAATAGATGATTGAAAATGAAGTATTTAAGGTTATCATCTAATCAATTATGTGTTTGCATCATTTTTATCGTATATATATGAATTAATATTAATAGACTGAAAATTCACAAAAACGAAGAAAACGGCAAAATATTGCCTAATTCGATGATATTTTGTTTAAATCACATAAAGGAAAAGGGGATGATAAACGTCAAAATATTGCTAAATTCGATGATTTTTCGTACGAAACAAAATGCAAGAAAACTTGCTTAAAATGCAATACTATGCGAAATTCTGAGATTTCAAGGCCAAATCACATATCGTAATACTACATGAAGTAGTATCAAAATATTGGTAAAATTATTATATTTACGTAATATCAAACAACATGATTAACGTGAAAAAGTCACTATTTTACAAAATTTGAGGATTTTAACTTCAAATCATTGAGCGAGGTTTTGTATTATTTAGATCCAAGAAAAGACATATGACAATGTTGTTTCCAATACAAATGATAAAAAAACAATGTGTTTTCATTAGAATTGACTAAAATGTTCTTGATTTTCCGTTTATATTACTGAGGGAAGATGTACACGTAAAACCGCTCTAATCCGGCTGAAACGTCGATATATGCAATAAAAACCGAACTTCTCCCCTTTTCAATATCTTCCTCAGTATTTTAATGAGAAACAAATAGATGATTGAAAATGAAGTATTTAAGGTTATCATCTAATCAATTATGTGTTTGCATCACTTTTATCGTTTATAAATATGAATTAATACCCATAGACTGAAAATTCACAAAAACGTGGAAAACGGCAAAATATTGCCTAATTCGATGATATTTTGTTTAAATCACATAAAGGAAAAGGGGATGATAAACGTCAAAATATTGCTAAATTCGATGATTTTTCGTACGAAACAAAATGCAAGAAAACTTGCTTAAAATGCAATATTATGCGAAATTCTGAGATTTGAAGGCCAAATCACATATCGTAATACTACATGAAATAGTATCAAAATATTGGTAAAAATGAATATATTTACGTAATATCAAACTACATGATTAACGTGTAAAAAAGTCACTATTTTACCAAATTTGAGGATTTTAACTTCAAATCATTGAGCGAGGTTTCGTATTATTTAGATCCAAGAAAAGACATATGACAATGTTGCTTCCAATACAAATGATAAAAAAACAATGTGTTTTCACTAGAATTGACTAAAATGTTCCTGATTTTCCGTTTATATTACTGAGGGAAGATGTACACGTAAAACCGCTCTAATCCGGCTGAAACGTCGATATATGCAATAAAAACCGAACTTCTCCCCTTTTCAATATCTTACTCAGTATTTTAACGACAAACAAATAGATAATTGAAAATGAAGTATATAAGGTTATCATCTAATCAATTATGTGTTTGCATCATTTATATCGTATATATATGAATTAATACCAATAGTCTGAAAATTCACAAAAACGTGGAAAACGGCAAAATATTGCCTAATTCGATGATATTTTGTTTAAATCACATAAAGGAAAAGGGGATGATAAACGTCAAAATATTGCTAAATTCGATGATTTTTCGTACGAAACAAAATGCTAGAAAACTTGCTTAAAATGCAATATTATGCGAAATTCTGAGATTTCAAGGCCAAATCACATATCGTAATACTACATGAAATAGTATCAAAATATTGGTAAAAATGAATATATTTACGTAATATCAAACTACATGATTAACGTGAAAAAGTCACTATTTTACCAAATTTGAGGATTTTAACTTCAAATCATTGAGCGAGGTTTCGTATTATTTAGATCCAAGAAAAGACATATGACAATGTTGTTTCCAATACAAATGATAAAAAAACAATGTGTTTTCATTAGAATTGACTAAAATGTTCTTGATTTTCCGTTTATATTACTGAGGGAAGATGTACACGTAAAACCGCTCTAATCCGGCTGAAACGTCGATATATGCAATAAAAACCTAACTTCTCCCCTTTTCAATATCTTACTCAGTATTTTAACGAGAAACAAATAGATGATTGAAAATGAAGTATTTAAGGTTATCATCTAATCAATTATGTGTTTGCATCATTTTTATCGTATATATATGAATTAATATTAATAGACTGAAAATTCACAAAAACGTGGAAAACGGCAAAATATTGCCTAATTCGATGATATTTTGTTTAAATCACATAAAGGAAAAGGGGATGATAAACGTCAAAATATTGCTAAATTCGATGATTTTTCGTACGAAACAAAATGCAAGAAAACTTGCTTAAAATGCAATACTATGCGAAATTCTGAGATTTCAAGGCCAAATCACATATCGTAATACTACATGAAGTAGTATCAAAATATTGGTAAAATTAATATATTTACGTAATATCAAACAACATGATTAACGTGAAAAAGTCACTATTTTACAAAATTTGAGGATTTTAACTTCAAATCATTGAGCGAGGTTTTGTATTATTTAGATCCAAGAAAAGACATATGACAATGTTGTTTCCAATACAAATGATAAAAAAACAATGTGTTTTCATTAGAATTGACTAAAATGTTCTTGATTTTCCGTTTATATTACTGAGGGAAGATGTACACGTAAAACCGCTCTAATCCGGCTGAAACGTCGATATATGCAATAAAAACCGAACTTCTCCCCTTTTCAATATCTTCCTCAGTATTTTAATGAGAAACAAATAGATGATTGAAAATGAAGTATTTAAGGTTATCATCTAATCAATTATGTGTTTGCATCACTTTTATCGTTTATAAATATGAATTAATACCCATAGACTGAAAATTCACAAAAACGTGGAAAACGGCAAAATATTGCCTAATTCGATGATATTTTGTTTAAATCACATAAAGGAAAAGGGGATGATAAACGTCAAAATATTGCTAAATTCGATGATTTTTCGTACGAAACAAAATGCAAGAAAACTTGCTTAAAATGCAATATTATGCGAAATTCTGAGATTTGAAGGCCAAATCACATATCGTAATACTACATGAAATAGTATCAAAATATTGGTAAAAATGAATATATTTACGTAATATCAAACTACATGATTAACGTGTAAAAAAGTCACTATTTTACCAAATTTGAGGATTTTAACTTCAAATCATTGAGCGAGGTTTCGTATTATTTAGATCCAAGAAAAGACATATGACAATGTTGCTTCCAATACAAATGATAAAAAAAACAATGTGTTTTCACTAGAATTGACTAAAATGTTCCTGATTTTCCGTTTATATTACTGAGGGAAGATGTACACGTAAAACCGCTCTAATCCGGCTGAAACGTCGATATATGCAATAAAAACCGAACTTCTCCCCTTTTCAATATCTTACTCAGTATTTTAACGACAAACAAATAGATAATTGAAAATGAAGTATATAAGGTTATCATCTAATCAATTATGTGTTTGCATCATTTATATCGTATATATATGAATTAATACCAATAGTCTGAAAATTCACAAAAACGTGGAAAACGGCAAAATATTGCCTAATTCGATGATATTTTGTTTAAATCACATAAAGGAAAAGGGGATGATAAACGTCAAAATATTGCTAAATTCGATGATTTTTCGTACGAAACAAAATGCTAGAAAACTTGCTTAAAATGCAATATTATGCGAAATTCTGAGATTTCAAGGCCAAATCTCATATCGTAATACTACATGAAATAGTATCAAAATATTGGTAAAAATGAATATATTTACGTAATATCAAACTACATGATTAACGTGAAAAAGTCACTATTTTACCAAATTTGAGGATTTTAACTTCAAATCATTGAGCGAGGTTTCGTATTATTTAGATCCAAGAAAAGACATATGACAATGTTGTTTCCAATACAAATGATAAAAAACAATGTGTTTTCATTAGAATTGACTAAAATGTTCTTGATTTTCCGTTTATATTACTGAGGGAAGATGTACACGTAAAACCGCTCTAATCCCGCTGAAACGTCGATATATGCAATAAAAACCTAACTTCTCCCCTTTTCAATATCTTACTCAGTATTTTAACGAGAAACAAATAGATGATTGAAAATGAAGTATTTAAGGTTATCATCTAATCAATTATGTGTTTGCATCATTTTTATCGTATATATATGAATTAATATTAATAGACTGAAAATTCACAAAAACGTGGAAAACGGCAAAATATTGCCTAATTCGATGATATTTTGTTTAAATCACATAAAGGAAAAGGGATGATAAACGTCAAAATATTGCTAAATTCGATGATTTTTCGTACGAAACAAAATGCAAGAAAACTTGCTTAAAATGCAATACTATGCGAAATTCTGAGATTTCAAGGCCAAATCACATATCGTAATACTACATGAAGTAGTATCAAAATATTGGTAAAATTAATATATTTACGTAATATCAAACAACATGATTAACGTGTAAAAGTCACTATTTTACAAAATTTGAGGATTTTAACTTCAAATCATTGAGCGAGGTTTTGTATTATTTAGATCCAAGAAAAGACATATGACAATGTTGTTTCCAATACAAATGATAAAAAAACAATGTGTTTTCATTAGAATTGACTAAAATGTTCTTGATTTTCCGTTTATATTACTGAGGGAAGATGTACACGTAAAACCGCTCTAATCCGGCTGAAACGTCGATATATGCAATAAAAACCGAACTTCTCCCCTTTTCAATATCTTCCTCAGTATTTTAATGAGAAACAAATAGATGATTGAAAATGAAGTATTTAAGGTTATCATCTAATCAATTATGTGTTTGCATCACTTTTATCGTTTATAAATATGAATTAATACCCATAGACTGAAAATTCACAAAAACGTGGAAAACGGCAAAATATTGCCTAATTCGATGATATTTTGTTTAAATCACATAAAGGAAAAGGGGATGATAAACGTCAAAATATTGCTAAATTCGATGATTTTTCGTACGAAACAAAATGCAAGAAAACTTGCTTAAAATGCAATATTATGCGAAATTCTGAGATTTGAAGGCCAAATCACATATCGTAATACTACATGAAATAGTATCAAAATATTGGTAAAAATGAATATATTTACGTAATATCAAACTACATGATTAACGTGTAAAAAAGTCACTATTTTACCAAATTTGAGGATTTTAACTTCAAATCATTGAGCGAGGTTTCGTATTATTTAGATCCAAGAAAAGACATATGACAATGTTGCTTCCAATACAAATGATAAAAAAACAATGTGTTTTCACTAGAATTGACTAAAATGTTCCTGATTTTCCGTTTATATTACTGAGGGAAGATGTACACGTAAAACCGCTCTAATCCGGCTGAAACGTCGATATATGCAATAAAAACCGAACTTCTCCCCTTTTCAATATCTTACTCAGTATTTTAACGAGAAACAAATAGATGATTGAAAATGAAGTATTTAAGGTTATCATCTAATCAATTATGTGTTTGCATCACTTTTATCGTATATATATATGAATTAACACCCATAGACTGAAAATTCACAAAAACGTGGAAAACGGCAAAATATTGCCTAATTCGATGATATTTTGTTTAAATCACATAAAGGAAAAGGGGATGATAAACGTCAAAATATTGCTAAATTCGATGATTTTTCGTACGAAACAAAATGCAAGAAAACTTGCTTAAAATGCAATATTATGCGAAATTCTGAGATTTCAAGGCCAAATCACATATCGTAATACTACATGAAATAGTATCAAAATATTGGTAAAAATGAATATGTTTACGTAATATCAAACTACATGATTAACGTGTAAAAAAGTCACTATTTTACCATATTTGAGGATTTTAACTTCAAATCATTGAGCGAGGTTTCGTATTATTTGGATCCAAGAAAAGACATATGACAATGTTGCTTCCAATACAAATGATAAAAAAACAATGTGTTTTCAGTAGAATTGACTAAAATGTTCCTGATTTTCCGTTTATATTACTGAGGGAAGATGTACACGTAAAACCGCTCTAATCCGGCTGAAACGTCGATATATGCAATAAAAACCGAACTTCTCCCCTTTTCAATATCTTACTCAGTATTTTAACGACAAACAAATAGATAATTGAAAATGAAGTATTTAAGGTTATCATCTAATCAATTATGTGTTTGCATCATTTATATCGTATATATATGAATTAATACCAATAGTCTGAAAATTCACAAAAACGTGGAAAACGGCAAAATATTGCCTAATTCGATGATATTTTGTTTAAATCACATAATGGAAAAGGGGATGATAAACGTCAAAATATTGCTAAATTCGATGATTTTTCGTACGAAACAAAATGCTAGAAAACTTGCTTAAAATGCAATATTATGCGAAATTCTGAGATTTCAAGGCCAAATCACATATCGTAATACTACATGAAATAGTATCAAAATATTGGTAAAAATGAATATATTTACGTAATATCAAACTACATGATTAACGTGAAAAAGTCACTATTTTACCAAATTTGAGGATTTTAACTTCAAATCATTGAGCGAGGTTTCGTATTATTTAGATCCAAGAAAAGACATATGACAATGTTGTTTCCAATACAAATGATAAAAAAACAATGTGTTTTCATTAGAATTGACTAAAATGTTCTTGATTTTCCGTTTATATTACCGAGGGAAGATGTACACGTAAAACCGCTCTAATCCGGCTGAAACGTCGATATATGCAATAAAAACCGAACTTCTCCCCTTTTCAATATCTTACTCAGTATTTTAACGAGAAACAAATAGATGATTGAAAATGAAGTATTTAAGGTTATCATCTAATCAATTATGTGTTTGCATCACTTTTATCGTATATATATATGAATTAACACCCATAGACTGAAAATTCACAAAAACGTGGAAAACGGCAAAATATTGCCTAATTCGATGATATTTTGTTTAAATCACATAAAGGAAAAGGGGATGATAAACGTCAAAATATTGCTAAATTCGATGATTTTTCGTACGAAACAAAATGCAAGAAAACTTGCTTAAAATGCAATATTATGCGAAATTCTGAGATTTCAAGGCCAAATCACATATCGTAATACTACATGAAATAGTATCAAAATATTGGTAAAAATGAATATGTTTACGTAATATCAAACTACATGATTAACGTGTAAAAAAGTCACTATTTTACCATATTTGAGCATTTTAACTTCAAATCATTGAGCGAGGTTTCGTATTATTTAGATCCAAGAAAAGACATATGACAATGTTGTTTCCAATACAAATGATAAAAAAACAATGTATTTTCATTAGAATTAACTAAAATGTTCTTGATTTTTAGTTTATATTACGGAGGGAAGATGTACACGTAAAACCGCTCTAATCCGGCTGAAACGTCGATATATGCAATAAAAACCGAACTTCTCCCCTTTTCAATATCTTACTCAGTATTTTAACGAGAAACAAATAGATGATTGAAAATGAAGTATTTAAGGTTATCATCTAATCAATTATGTGTTTGCATCACTTTTATCGTTTATAAATATGAATTAATACCCATAGACTGAAAATTCACAAAAACGTGGAAAACGGCAAAATATTGCCTAATTCGATGATATTTTGTTTAAATCACATAAAGGAAAAGGGGATGATAAACGTCAAAATATTGCTAAATTCGATGATTTTTCGTACGAAACAAAATGCAAGAAAACTTGCTTAAAATGCAATATTATGCGAAATTCTGAGATTTCAAGGCCAAATCACATATCGTAATACTACATGAAATAGTATCAAAATATTGGTAAAAATGAATATATTTACGTAATATCAAACTACATGATTAACGTGTAAAAAAGTCACTATTTTACCAAATTTGAGGATTTTAACTTCAAATCATTGAGCGAGGTTTCGTATTATTTAGATCCAAGAAAAGACATATGACAATGTTGCTTCCAATACAAATGATAAAAAAACAATGTGTTTTCACTAGAATTGACTAAAATGTTCCTGATTTTCCATTTATATTACTGAGGGAAGATGTACACGTAAAACCGCTATAATCCGGCTGAAACGTCGATATATGCAATAAAAACCGAACTTCTCCCCTTTTCAATATCTTACTCAGTATTTTAACGACAAACAAATAGATAATTGAAAATGAAGTATTTAAGGTTATCATCTAATCAATTATGTGTTTGCATCATTTATATCGTATATATATGAATTAATACCAATAGTCTGAAAATTCACAAAAACGTGGAAAACGGCAAAATATTGCCTAATTCGATGATATTTTGTTTAAATCACATAAAGGAAAAGGGGATGATAAACGTCAAAATATTGCTAAATTCGATGATTTTTCGTACGAAACAAAATGCTAGAAAACTTGCTTAAAACGCAATATTATGCGAAATTCTGAGATTTCAAGGCCAAATCACATATCGTAATACTACATGAAATAGTATCAAAATATTGGTAAAAATGAATATATTTACGTAATATCAAACTACATGATTAACGTGAAAAAGTCACTATTTTACCAAATTTGAGGATTTTAACTTCAAATCATTGAGCGAGGTTTCGTATTATTTAGATCCAAGAAAAGACATATGACAATGTTGTTTCCAATACAAATGATAAAAAAACAATGTGTTTTCATTAGAATTGACTAAAATGTTCTTGATTTTCCGTTTATATTACTGAGGGAAGATGTACACGTAAAACCGCTCTAATCCGGCTGAAACGTCGATATATGCAATAAAAACCGAACTTCTCCCCTTTTCAATATCTTACTCAGTATTTTAACGAGAAGCAAATAGATGATTGAAAATGAAGTATTTAAGGTTATCATCTAATCAATTATGTGTTTGCATCACTTTTATCGTATATATATATGAATTAACACCCATAGACTGAAAATTCACAAAAACGTGGAAAACGGCAAAATATTGCCTAATTCGATGATATTTTGTTTAAATCACATAAAGGAAAAGGGGATGATAAACGTCAAAATATTGCTAAATTCGATGATTTTTCGTACGAAACAAAATGCAAGAAAACTTGCTTAAAATGCAATATTATGCGAAATTCTGAGATTTCAAGGCCAAATCACATATCGTAATACTACATGAAATAGTATCAAAATATTGGTAAAAATGAATATGTTTACGTAATATCAAACTACATGATTAACGTGTAAAAAAGTCACTATTTTACCATATTTGAGCATTTTAACTTCAAATCATTGAGCGAGGTTTCGTATTATTTAGATCCAAGAAAAGACATATGACAATGTTGTTTCCAATACAAATGATAAAAAAACAATGTATTTTCATTAGAATTAACTAAAATGTTCTTGATTTTTAGTTTATATTACGGAGGGAAGATGTACACGTAAAACCGCTCTAATCCGGCTGAAACGTCGATATATGCAATAAAAACCGAACTTCTCCCCTTTTCAATATCTTACTCAGTATTTTAACGAGAAACAAATAGATGATTGAAAATGAAGTATTTAAGGTTATCATCTAATCAATTATGTGTTTGCATCACTTTTATCGGTTATAAATATGAATTAATACCCATAGACTGAAAATTCACAAAAACGTGGAAAACGGCAAAATATTGCCTAATTCGATGATATTTTGTTTAAATCACATAAAGGAAAAGGGGATGATAAACGTCAAAATATTGCTAAATTCGATGATTTTTCGTACGAAACAAAATGCAAGAAAACTTGCTTAAAATGCAATATTATGCGAAATTCTGAGATTTCAAGGCCAAATCACATATCGTAATACTACATGAAATAGTATCAAAATATTGGTAAAAATGAATATATTTACGTAATATCAAACTACATGATTAACGTGTAAAAAAGTCACTATTTTACCAAATTTGAGGATTTTAACTTCAAATCATTGAGCGAGGTTTCGTATTATTTAGATCCAAGAAAAGACATATAACAATTTTGCTTCCAATACAAATGATAAAAAAACAATGTGTTTTCACTAGAATTGACTAAAATGTTCCTGATTTTCCGTTTATATTACTGAGGGAAGATGTACACGTAAAACCGCTCTAATCCGGCTGAAACGTCGATATATGCAATAAAAACCTAACTTCTCCCCTTTTCAATATCTTACTCAGTATTTTAACGACAAACAAATAGATAATTGAAAATGAAGTATTTAAGGTTATCATCTAATCAATTATGTGTTTGCATCATTTATATCGTATATATATGAATTAATACCAATAGTCTGAAAATTCACAAAAACGTGGAAAACGGCAAAATATTGCCTAATTCGATGATATTTTGTTTAAATCACATAAAGGAAAAGGGGATGATAAACGTCAAAATATTGCTAAATTCGATGATTTTTCGTACGAAACAAAATGCTAGAAAACTTGCTTAAAACGCAATATTATGCGAAATTCTGAGATTTCAAGGCCAAATCACATATCGTAATACTACATGAAATAGTATCAAAATATTGGTAAAAATGAATATATTTACGTAATATCAAACTACATGATTAACGTGAAAAAGTCACTATTTTACCAAATTTGAGGATTTTAACTTCAAATCATTGAGCGAGGTTTCGTATTATTTAGATCCAAGAAAAGACATATGACAATGTTGTTTCCAATACAAATGATAAAAAAACAATGTGTTTTCATTAGAATTGACTAAAATGTTCTAGATTTTCCGTTTATATTACTGAGGGAAGATGTACACGTAAAACCGCTCTAATCCGGCTGAAACGTCGATATATGCAATAAAAACCGAACTTCTCCCCTTTTCAATATCTTACTCAGTATTTTAACGAGAAGCAAATAGATGATTGAAAATGAAGTATTTAAGGTTATCATCTAATCAATTATGTGTTTGCATCACTTTTATCGTATATATATATGAATTAACACCCATAGACTGAAAATTCACAAAAACGTGGAAAACGGCAAAATATTGCCTAATTCGATGATATTTTGTTTAAATCACATAAAGGAAAAGGGGATGATAAACGTCAAAATATTGCTAAATTCGATGATTTTTCGTACGAAACAAAATGCAAGAAAACTTGCTTAAAATGCAATATTATGCGAAATTCTGAGATTTCAAGGCCAAATCACATATCGTAATACTACATGAAATAGTATCAAAATATTGGTAAAAATGAATATGTTTACGTAATATCAAACTACATGATTAACGTGTAAAAAAGTCACTATTTTACCAAATTTGAGGATTTTAACTTCAAATCATTGAGCGAGGTTTCGTATTATTTAGATCCAAGAAAAGACATATAACAATTTTGCTTCCAATACAAATGATAAAAAAACAATGTGTTTTCACTAGAATTGACTAAAATGTTCCTGATTTTCCGTTTATATTACTGAGGGAAGATGTACACGTAAAACCGCTCTAATCCGGCTGAAACGTCGATATATGCAATAAAAACCTAACTTCTCCCCTTTTCAATATCTTACTCAGTATTTTAACGAGAAACAAATAGATGATTGAAAATGAAGTATTTAAGGTTATCATCTAATCAATTATGTGTTTGCATCATTTTTATCGTATATATATGAATTAATATTAATAGACTGAAAATTCACAAAAACGTGGAAAACGGCAAAATATTGCCTAATTCGATGATATTTTGTTTAAATCACATAAAGGAAAAGGGGATGATAAACGTCAAAATATTGCTAAATTCGATGATTTTTCGTACGAAACAAAATGCAAGAAAACTTGCTTAAAATGCAATATTATGCGAAATTCTGAGATTTCAAGGCCAAATCACATATCGTAATACTACATGAAATAGTATCAAAATATTGGTAAAAATGAATATATTTACGTAATATCAAACTACATGATTAACGTGAAAAAGTCACTATTTTACCAAATTTGAGGATTTTAACTTCAAATCATTGAGCGAGGTTTCGTATTATTTAGATCCAAGAAAAGACATATGACAATGTTGTTTCCAATACAAATGATAAAAAAAACAATGTGTTTTCATTAAAATTGACTAAAATGTTCTTGATTTTCCGTTTATATTACTGAGGGAAGATGTACACGTAAAACCACTCTAATCCGGCTGAAACGTCGATATATGCAATAAAAACCGAACTTCTCCCCTTTTCAATATCTTACTCAGTATTTTAACGAGAAACAAATAGATGATTGAAAATGAAGTATTTAAGGTTATCATCTAATCAATTATGTGTTTGCATCATTTCTATCGTATATATATGAATTAATACCAATAGACTGAAAATTCACAAAAACGTGGAAAACGGCAAAATATTGCCTAATTCGATGATATTTTGTTTAAATCACATAAAGGAAAAGGGGATGATAAACGTCAAAATATTGCTAAATTCGATGATTTTTCGTACGAAACAAAATGCAAGAAAACTTGCTTAAAATGCAATATTATGCGAAATTCTGAGATTTCAAGGCCAAATCACATATCGTAATACTACATGAAATAGTATCAAAATATTGGTAAAAATGAATATGTTTACGTAATATCAAACTACATGATTAACGTGTAAAAAAGTCACTATTTTACCATATTTGAGCATTTTAACTTCAAATCATTGAGCGAGGTTTCGTATTATTTAGATCCAAGAAAAGACATATGACAATGTTGTTTCCAATACAAATGATAATAAAACAATGTATTTTCATTAGAATTAACTAAAATGTTCTTGATTTTTAGTTTATATTACGGAGGGAAGATGTACACGTAAAACCGCTCTAATCCGGCTGAAACGTCGATATATGCAATAAAAACCGAACTTCTCCCCTTTTCAATATCTTCCTCAGTATTTTAACGAGAAACAAATAGATGATTGAAAATGAAGTATTTAAGGTTATCATCTAATCAATTATGTGTTTGCATCACTTTTATCGTTTATAAATATGAATTAATACCCATAGACTGAAAATTCACAAAAACGTGGAAAACGGCAAAATATTGCCTAATTCGATGATATTTTGTTTAAATCACATAAAGGAAAAGGGGATGATAAACGTCAAAATATTGCTAAATTCGATGATTTTTCGTACGAAACAAAATGCAAGAAAACTTGCTTAAAATGCAATATTATGCGAAATTCTGAGATTTCAAGGCCAAATCACATATCGTAATACTACATGAAATAGTATCAAAATATTGGTAAAAATGAATATATTTACGTAATATCAAACTACATGATTAACGTGAAAAAGTCACTATTTTACCAAATTTGAGCATTTTAACTTCAAATCATTGAGCGAGGTTTCGTATTATTTAGATCCAAGAAAAGACATATGACAATGTTGTTTCCAATACAAATGATAAAAAAAACATTGTGTTTTCACTAGAATTGACAAAAATGTTCCTGATTTTCCGTTTATATTACTGAGGGAAGATGTACACGTAAAACCGCTCTAATCCGGCTGAAACGTCGATATATGCAAAAAAAACCTAACTTCTCCCCTTTTCAATATCTTACTCAGTATTTTAACGAGAAACAAATAGATGATTGAAAATGAAGTATTTAAGGTTATCATCTAATCAATTATGTGTTTGCATCATTTTTATCGTTTATAAATATGAATTAATACCCATAGACTGAAAATTCACAAAAACGTGGAAAACGGCAAAATATTGCCTAATTCGATGATATTTTGTTTAAATCACATAAAGGAAAAGGGGATGATAAACGTCAAAATATTGCTAAATTCGATGATTTTTCGTACGAAACAAAATGCAAGAAAACTTGCTTAAAATGCAATATTATGCGAAATTCTGAGATTTCAAGGCCAAATCACATATCGTAATACTACATGAAATAGTATCAAAATATTGGTAAAAATGAATATATTTACGTAATATCAAACTACATGATTAACGTGAAAAAGTCACTATTTTACCAAATTTGAGGATTTTAACTTCAAATCATTGAGCGAGGTTTCGTATTATTTAGATCCAAGAAAAGACATATGACAATGTTGTTTCCAATACAAATGATAAAAAAACAATGTGTTTTCATTAGAATTGACTAAAATGTTCTTGATTTTCCGTTTATATTACTGAGGGAAGATGTACACGTAAAACCGCTCTAATCCGGCTGAAACGTCGATATATGCAATAAAAACCGAACTTCTCCCCTTTTCAATATCTTACTCAGTATTTTAACGAGAAACAAATAGATGATTGAAAATGAAGTATTTAAGGTTATCATCTAATCAATTATGTGTTTGCATCATTTTTATCGTATATATATGAATTAATACCAATAGACTGAAAATTCACAAAAACGTGGAAAACGGCAAAATATTGCCTAATTCGATGATATTTTGTTTAAATCACATAAAGGAAAAGGGGATGATAAACGTCAAAATATTGCTAAATTCGATGATTTTTCGTACGAAACAAAATGCAAGAAAACTTGCTTAAAATGCAATATTATGCGAAATTCTGAGATTTCAAGGCCAAATCACATATCGTAATACTACATGAAATAGTATCAAAATATTGGTAAAAATGAATATATTTACGTAATATCAAACTACATGATTAACGTGAAAAAGTCACTATTTTACCAAATTTGAGGATTTTAACTTCAAATCATTGAGCGAGGTTTCGTATTATTTAGATCCAAGAAAAGACATATGACAATGTTGTTTCCAATACAAATGATAAAAAAACAATGTGTTTTCATTAAAATTGACTAAAATGTTCTTGATTTTCCGTTTATATTACTGAGGGAAGATGTACACGTAAAACCACTCTAATCCGCCTGAAACGTCGATATATGCAATAAAAACCGAACTTCTCCCCTTTTCAATATCTTACTCAGTATTTTAACGAGAAACAAATAGATGATTGAAAATGAAGTATTTAAGGTTATCATCTAATCAATTATGTGTTTGCATCATTTCTATCGTATATATATGAATTAATACCAATAGACTGAAAATTCACAAAAACGTGGAAAACGGCAAAATATTGCCTAATTCGATGATATTTTGTTTAAATCACATAAAGGAAAAGGGGATGATAAACGTCAAAATATTGCTAAATTCGATGATTTTTCGTACGAAACAAAATGCAAGAAAACTTGCTTAAAATGCAATATTATGCGAAATTCTGAGATTTCAAGGCCAAATCACATATCGTAATACTACATGAAATAGTATCAAAATATTGGTAAAAATGAATATGTTTACGTAATATCAAACTACATGATTAACGTGTAAAAAAGTCACTATTTTACCATATTTGAGCATTTTAACTTCAAATCATTGAGCGAGGTTTCGTATTATTTAGATCCAAGAAAAGACATATGACAATGTTGTTTCCAATACAAATGATAATAAAACAATGTATTTTCATTAGAATTAACTAAAATGTTCTTGATTTTTAGTTTATATTACGGAGGGAAGATGTACACGTAAAACCGCTCTAATCCGGCTGAAACGTCGATATATGCAATAAAAACCGAACTTCTCCCCTTTTCAATATCTTCCTCAGTATTTTAACGAGAAACAAATAGATGATTGAAAATGAAGTATTTAAGGTTATCATCTAATCAATTATGTGTTTGCATCACTTTTATCGTTTATAAATATGAATTAATACCCATAGACTGAAAATTCACAAAAACGTGGAAAACGGCAAAATATTGCCTAATTCGATGATATTTTGTTTAAATCACATAAAGGAAAAGGGGATGATAAACGTCAAAATATTGCTAAATTCGATGATTTTTCGTACGAAACAAAATGCAAGAAAACTTGCTTAAAATGCAATATTATGCGAAATTCTGAGATTTCAAGGCCAAATCACATATCGTAATACTACATGAAATAGTATCAAAATATTGGTAAAAATGAATATATTTACGTAATATCAAACTACATGATTAACGTGAAAAAGTCACTATTTTACCAAATTTGAGCATTTTAACTTCAAATCATTGAGCGAGGTTTCGTATTATTTAGATCCAAGAAAAGACATATGACAATGTTGTTTCCAATACAAATGATAAAAAAAACATTGTGTTTTCACTAGAATTGACTAAAATGTTCCTGATTTTCCGTTTATATTACTGAGGGAAGATGTACACGTAAAACCGCTCTAATCCGGCTGAAACGTCGATATATGCAATAAAAACCTAACTTCTCCCCTTTTCAATATCTTACTCAGTATTTTAACGAGAAACAAATAGATGATTGAAAATGAAGTATTTAAGGTTATCATCTAATCAATTATGTGTTTGCATCATTTTTATCGTTTATAAATATGAATTAATACCCATAGACTGAAAATTCACAAAAACGTGGAAAACGGCAAAATATTGCCTAATTCGATGATATTTTGTTTAAATCACATAAAGGAAAAGGGGATGATCAACGTCAAAATATTGCTAAATTCGATGATTTTTCGTACGAAACAAAATGCAAGAAAACTTGCTTAAAATGCAATATTATGCGAAATTCTGAGATTTCAAGGCCAAATCACATATCGTAATACTACATGAAATAGTATCAAAATATTGGTAAAAATGAATATATTTTACGTAATATCAAACTACATGATTAACGTGAAAAAGTCACTATTTTACCAAATTTGAGGATTTTAACTTCAAATCATTGAGCGAGGTTTCGTATTATTTAGATCCAAGAAAAGACATATGACAATGTTGTTTCCAATACAAATGATAAAAAAACAATGTGTTTTCATTAGAATTGACTAAAATGTTCTTGATTTTCCGTTTATATTACTGAGGGAAGATGTACACGTAAAACCGCTCTAATCCGGCTGAAACGTCGATATATGCAATAAAAACCGAACTTCTCCCCTTTTCAATATCTTACTCAGTATTTTAACGAGAAACAAATAGATGATTGAAAATGAAGTATTTAAGGTTATCATCTAATCAATTATGTGTTTGCATCATTTTTATCGTATATATATGAATTAATACCAATAGACTGAAAATTCACAAAAACGTGGAAAACGGCAAAATATTGCCTAATTCGATGATATTTTGTTTAAATCACATAAAGGAAAAGGGGATGATAAACGTCAAAATATTGTTAAATTCGATGATTTTTCGTACGAAACAAAATGCAAGAAAACTTGCTTAAAATGCAATATTATGCGAAATTCTGAGATTTCAAGGCCAAATCACATATCGTAATACTACATGAAATAGTATCAAAATATTGGTAAAAATGAATATGTTTACGTAATATCAAACTACATGATTAACGTGTAAAAAAGTCACTATTTTACCATATTTGAGCATTTTAACTTCAAATCATTGAGCGAGGTTTCGTATTATTTAGATCCAAGAAAAGACATATGACAATGTTGTTTCCAATACAAATGATAAAAAAACAATGTATTTTTATTAGAATTAACTAAAATGTTCTTGATTTTTAGTTTATATTACGGAGGGAAGATGTACACGTAAAACCGCTCTAATCCGGCTGAAACGTCGATATATGCAATAAAAACCTAACTTCTCCCCTTTTCAATATCTTACTCAGTATTTTAACGAGAAACAAATAGATGATTGAAAATGAAGTATTTAAGGTTATCATCTAATCAATTATGTGTTTGCATCATTTTTATCGTATATATATGAATTAATACCAATAGACTGAAAATTCACAAAAACGTGGAAAACGGCAAAATATTGCCTAATTCGATGATATTTTGTTTAAATCACATAAAGGAAAAGGGGATGATAAACGTCAAAATATTGCTAAATTCGATGATTTTTCGTACGAAACAAAATGCAAGAAAACTTGCTTAAAATGCAATATTATGCGAAATTCTGAGATTTCAAGGACAAATCACATATCGTAATACTACAATGAAATAGTATCAAAATATTGGTAAAAATGAATATATTTACGTAATATCAAGCTACATGATTAACGTGTAAAAAAGTCACTATTTTACCATATTTGAGGATTTTAACTTCAAATCATTGAGCGAGGTTTCGTATTATTTAGATCCAAGAAAAGACATATGACAATGTTGTTTCCAATACAAATGATAAAAAAACAATGTATTTTCATTAGAATTAACTAAAATGTTCTTGATTTTTAGTTTATATTACGGAGGGAAGATGTACACGTAAACCGCTCTAATCCGGCTGAAACGTCGATATATGCAATAAAAACCGAACTTCTCCCCTTTTCAATATCTTCCTCAGTATTTTAACGAGAAACAAATAGATGATTGAAAATGAAGTATTTAAGGTTATCATCTAATCAATTATGTGTTTGCATCATTTTTATCGTATATATATGAATTAATACCAATAGACTGAAAATTCACAAAAACGTGGAAAACGGCAAAATATTGCCTAATTCGATGATATTTTGTTTAAATCACATAAAGGAAAAGGGGATGACAAACGTCAAAATATTGCTAAATTCGATGATTTTTCGTACGAAACAAAATGCAAGAAACTTGCTTAAAATGCAATATTATGCGAAATTCTGAGATTTCAAGGCCAAATCACATATCGTAATACTACAATGAAATAGTATCAAAATATTGGTAAAAATGAATATATTTACGTAATATCAAGCTACATGATTAACGTGTAAAAAAGTCACTATTTTACCATATTTGAGGATTTTAACTTCAAATCATTGAGCGAGGTTTCGTATTATTTAGATCCAAGAAAAGACATATGACAATGTTGTTTCCAATACAAATGATAAAAAAACAATGTATTTTCATTAGAATTAACTAAAATGTTCTTGATTTTTAGTTTATATTACGGAGGGAAGATGTACACGTAAAACCGCTCTAATCCGGCTGAAACGTCGATATATGCAATAAAAACCGAACTTCTCCCCTTTTCAATATCTTCCTCAGTATTTTAACGAGAAACAAATAGATGATTGAAAATGAAGTATTTAAGGTTATCATCTAATCAATTATGTGTTTCCATCACTTTTATCGTTTATATATATGAATTAATACCCATAGACTGAAAATTCACAAAAACGTGGAAAACGGCAAAATATTGCCTAATTCGATGATATTTTGTTTAAATCACATAAAGGAAAAGGGGATGATAAACGTCAAAATATTGCTAAATTCGATGATTTTTCGTACGAAACAAAATGCAAGAAAACTTGCTTAAAATGCAATATTATGCGAAATTCTGAGATTTGAAGGCCAAATCACATATCGTAATACTACATGAAATAGTATCAAAATATTGGTAAAAATGAATATGTTTACGTAATATCAAACTACATGATTAACGTGTAAAAAAGTCACTATTTTACCAAATTTGAGGATTTTAACTTCAAATCATTGAGGGAGGTTTCGTATTATTTAGATCCAAGAAAAGACATATAACAATGTTGCTTCCAATACAAATGATAAAAAAACAATGTGTTTTCACTAGAATTGACTAAAATGTTCCTGATTTTCCGTTTATATTACTGAGGGAAGATGTACACGTAAAACCGCTCTAATCCGGCTGAAACGTCGATATATGCAATAAAAACCTAACTTCTCCCCTTTTCAATATCTTACTCAGTATTTTAACGAGAAACAAATAGATGATTGAAAATGAAGTATTTAAGGTTATCATCTAATCAATTATGTGTTTGCATCATTTTTATCGTATATATATGAATTAATATTAATAGACTGAAAATTCACAAAAACGTGGAAAACGGCAAAATATTGCCTAATTCGATGATATTTTGTTTAAATCACATAAAGGAAAAGGGGATGATAAACGTCAAAATATTGCTAAATTCGATGATTTTTCGTACGAAACAAAATGCAAGAAAACTTGCTTAAAATGCAATATTATGCGAAATTCTGAGATTTCAAGGCCAAATCACATATCGTAATACTACATGAAATAGTATCAAAATATTGGTAAAAATGAATATATTTACGTAATATCAAACTACATGATTAACGTGAAAAAGTCACTATTTTACCAAATTTGAGGATTTTAACTTCAAATCATTGAGCGAGGTTTCGTATTATTTAGATCCAAGAAAAGACATATGACAATGTTGTTTCCAATACAAATGATAAAAAAACAATGTGTTTTCATTAGAATTGACTAAAATGTTCTTGATTTTCCGTTTATATTACTGAGGGAAGATGTACACGTAAAACCGACTCTAATCCGGCTGAAACGTCGATATATGCAATAAAAACCGAACTTCTCCCCTTTTCAATATCTTACTCAGTATTTTAACGAGAAACAAATAGATGATTGAAAATGAAGTATTTAAGGTTATCATCTAATCAATTATGTGTTTGCATCATTTTATCGTATATATATGAATTAATACCAATAGACTGAAAATTCACAAAAACGTGGAAAACGGCAAAATATTGCCTAATTCGATGATATTTTGTTTAAATCACATAAAGGAAAAGGGGATGATAAACGTCAAAATATTGCTAAATTCGATGATTTTTCGTACGAAACAAAATGCAAGAAAACTTGCTTAAAATGCAATATTATGCGAAATTCTGAGATTTCAAGGCCAAATCACATATCGTAATACTACATGAAATAGTATCAAAATATTGGTAAAAATGAATATGTTTACGTAATATCAAACTACATGATTAACGTGTAAAAAAGTCACTATTTTACCATATTTGAGGCATTTTAACTTCAAATCATTGAGCGAGGTTTCGTATTATTTAGATCCAAGAAAAGACATATGACAATGTTGTTTCCAATACAAATGATAATAAAACAATGTATTTTCATTAGAATTAACTAAAATGTTCTTGATTTTTAGTTTATATTACGGAGGGAAGATGTACACGTAAAACCGCTCTAATCCGGCTGAAACGTCGATATATGCAATAAAAACCGAACTTCTCCCCTTTTCAATATCTTCCTCAGTATTTTAACGAGAAACAAATAGATGATTGAAAATGAAGTATTTAAGGTTATC
Organism: Procambarus clarkii; assembly: GCF_040958095.1. Lineage (NCBI taxonomy): Eukaryota > Metazoa > Arthropoda > Malacostraca > Decapoda > Cambaridae > Procambarus > Procambarus clarkii. The sequence continues at coordinate 107,880 of NW_027189683.1, forward strand.
ATCTAATCAATTATGTGTTTGCATCACTTTTATCGTTTATAAATATGAATTAATACCCATAGACTGAAAATTCACAAAAAACGTGGAAAACGGCAAAATATTGCCTAATTCGATGATATTTTGTTTAAATCACATAAAGGAAAAGGGGATGATAAACGTCCAAAATATTGCTAAATTCGATGATTTTTCGTACGAAACAAAATGCAAGAAAACTTGCTTAAAATGCAATATTATGCGAAATTCTGAGATTTCAAGGCCAAATCACATATCGTAATACTACATGAAATAGTATCAAAATATTGGTAAAAATGAATATATTTACGTAATATCAAACTACATGATTAACGTGAAAAAGTCACTATTTTACCAAATTTGAGCATTTTAACTTCAAATCATTGAGCGAGGTTTCGTATTATTTAGATCCAAGAAAAGACATATGACAATGTTGTTTCCAATACAAATTATAAAAAAACAATGTATTTCATTAGAATTAACTAAAATGTTCTTGATTTTTAGTTTATATTACGGAGGGAAGATGTACACGTAAAACCGCTCTAATCCGGCTGAAACGTCGATATATGCAATAAAAACCGAACTTCTCCCCTTTTCAATATCTTCCTCAGTATTTTAACGAGAAACAAATAGATGATTGAAAATGAAGTATTTAAGGTTATCATCTAATCAATTATGTGTTTGCATCACTTTTATCGTTTATAAATATGAATTAATACCCATAGACTGAAAATTCACAAAAACGTGGAAAACGGCAAAATATTGCCTAATTCGATGATATTTTGTTTAAATCACATAAAGGAAAAGGGGATGATAAACGTCAAAATATTGCTAAATTCGATGATTTTTCGTACGAAACAAAATGCAAGAAAACTTGCTTAAAATGCAATATTATGCGAAATTCTGAGATTTGAAGGCCAAATCACATATCGTAATACTACATGAAATAGTATCAAAATATTGGTAAAAATGAATATATTTACGTAATATCAAACTACATGATTAACGTGTAAAAAAGTCACTATTTTACCAAATTTGAGGATTTTAACTTCAAATTATTGAGCGAGGTTTCGTATTATTTAGATCCAAGAAAAGACATATAACAATGTTGCTTCCAATACAAATGATAAAAAAACATTGTGTTTTCACTAGAATTGACCTAAAATGTTCCTGATTTTCCGTTTATATTACTGAGGGAAGATGTACACGTAAAACCGCTCTAATCCGGCTGAAACGTCGATATATGCAATAAAAACCTAACTTCTCCCCTTTTCAATATCTTACTCAGTATTTTAACGAGAAACAAATAGATGATTGAAAATGAAGTATTTAAGGTTATCATCTAATCAATTATGTGTTTGCATCATTTTATCGTATATATATGAATTAATATAATAGACTGAAAATTCACAAAAACGTGGAAAACGGCAAAATATTGCCTAATTCGATGATATTTTGTTTAAATCACATAAAGGAAAAGGGGATGATAAACGTCAAAATATTGCTAAATTCGATGATTTTTCGTACGAAACAAAATGCAAGAAAACTTGCTTAAAATGCAATATTATGCGAAATTCTGAGATTTCAAGGCCAAATCACATATCGTAATACTACATGAAATAGTATCAAAATATTGGTAAAAATGAATATATTTACGTAATATCAAACTACATGATTAACGTGAAAAAGTCACTATTTTACCAAATTTGAGGATTTTAACTTCAAATCATTGAGCGAGGTTTCGTATTATTTAGATCCAAGAAAAGACATATGACAATGTTGTTTCCAATACAAATGATAAAAAAACAATGTGTTTTCATTAGAATTGACTAAAATGTTCTTGATTTTCCGTTTATATTACTGAGGGAAGATGTACACGTAAAACCGCTCTAATCCGGCTGAAACGTCGATATATGCAATAAAAAACCGAACTTCTCCCCTTTTCAATATCTTACTCAGTATTTTAACGAGAAACAAATAGATGATTGAAAATGAAGTATTTAAGGTTATCATCTAATCAATTATGTGTTTGCATCATTTTTATCGTATATATATGAATTAATACCAATAGACTGAAAATTCACAAAAACGTGGAAAACGGCAAAATATTGCCTAATTCGATGATATTTTGTTTAAATCACATAAAGGAAAAGGGGATGATAAACGTCAAAATATTGTTAAATTCGATGATTTTTCGTACGAAACAAAATGCAAGAAAACTTGCTTAAATGCAATATTATGCGAAATTCTGAGATTTCAAGGCCAAATCACATATCGTAATACTACATGAATAGTATCAAAATATTGGTAAAAATGAATATGTTTACGTAATATCAAACTACATGATTAACGTGTAAAAAAGTCACTATTTTACCATATTTGAGCATTTTAACTTCAAATCATTGAGCGAGGTTTCGTATTATTTAGATCCAAGAAAAGACATATGACAATGTTGTTTCCAATACAAATGATAAAAAAACAATGTATTTTTATTAGAATTAACTAAAATGTTCTTGATTTTTAGTTTATATTACGAGGGAAGATGTACACGTAAAACCGCTCTAAATCCGGCTGAAACGTCGATATATGCAATAAAAACCGACTTCTCCCCTTTTCAA